>NC_143555.1:157132500-157432500 GCF_054136105.1 Typopeltis vanoorti
TTTAGTTTGAAATCTTATATTCTCGTACTCAATACATAGCCTAAGTGGCACAGTCGAAAAACAAATTTGTTGGACTATACAGCGCGAGGATCTAATGGAAGTAAATAAATGGCGGCAGTCGACCATTTACGACATTTCACGAAGTATAAGTAAAGAGTTGCAAAATAATAACAGAACCATTGGTTGCATATTAATAGCAGGAAGAGTGGGAGAGCGGCTATAAATTGTAGAGAAAACGTAAACATTAAAGGTGTTAAACTCAATGGACAAGACCTGAAGAGTAATGAAAACATCAAATATCTGGGAAGTACACTTTCTATTGATCGAAGTTTAAATTAGGAGATAATGAGGAGGATTTGACTGGGACAAAGCTTTTTTTTAACAGCGTAAATAGTCTACTTTGCAAGAATTAGGTCCTATCGATTATTTTTGCCCGTTTTGCACATTTTGTCTTATGCAGCAGGAGTTATGAAGATTAACATAAAAGACACACAAGTAGATTGCAGGTAATGGAAAAGAAAGGTTTAATAAAAATGGCAAAAACAAGGAAAGTCAGAATAGGAAATGCGGGCGGAGGAATGGTTTGGGACTAGGAAGTGGTGAGAAAGTGTTTATAAACTTTTTTGATGCTTGAAGTTTTTTGGATGAAATTTGAGGCGAAAAGACCAACAGGAAGACCACGGAAAAGGAATAGAGACCACATAAAAGCAGATGTAGGAAACAAACACAAACCTGAACTGGAACTTTGTGAACACAAAGAAAGGCGAGAACAGAAAGGAATCGCGAGATTTGATTCGGCTGACTTAACAGTTGTTCACCAAACGAAATAATAATAATGAAAAAAGTGTGTGTGTGTATGTGTGTAATATATGACATTTCATATCCAATGCTAATTTATATATACAGTTGAATATATTGACTATCATTAGAAAGTGAGCAATTATTATTTCTATTATTATTATTCTTATTAAGAGACCTCCGGGGAGTCGGAGACTCATCGAGGAAGGCCACCTACTACACGCACCACCTATCACACTTATTTTTGAATTCATTCACACTGCTTGCACTCACAACATCCAAAGGCAAGTCATTCCAATCACTCACCACCCTCTGAGACAAAAATCTAGCCCTCACACCCTTCATTCTCAGTTTCCAAGGATGCTCTCTCGTTCTTTTTCCCACCCTCCATGAATTGAAAAATTCCATCAATTGAAACCTTCGATGACCCTTTCAAAACTTTGTAAGTCTCATTCATATCACCCTTCTTTCTCCTGTTTGCTAGTATCTGCAGTCTACAAATTCTCAACCTGTCTTCATAATCAGTATTCCACAATCCTGATATCATTTTAACACTCTCCTTTGCACTCTCCCCACTGTGTCAGAATCACAACGGAAACCAGGAGACCAGACCTGGGCACAAAAGTCCAAGCGAAGTCTTATCGAGGCCTTGTAAACAGGCAAAATGACTTTACATGTTAAAATTCGTTTCAGCATTGCAATTATCTTTTGAGTTGTATTTGCAATCTTTGCCACATTACCCCTAAACTTTAATTTTCTATCTATTAACACTTCAATATCCCTAGCCTCATCAGTGTCTTCTAGCATAATCCCACCAATGAAATACAATATTGGATATCTAATCGCCCCAAAGTCGTACATTATGGCGTGATTAGATAACTGTCAGTTAGCCATCGTCTTATGCACGCTAATATTCTAAAATCCAATCCAAAATACTTTTACTGACACCCATTTCCCCATGCCCACAATTCCAGCTGTTCAAATCATTCTGCAAAGACTGCATATCAGCAGGAAAGGTCTGGGTTCGATTCCTGTCAGTGACGTGAGGAACCTTTATCTGGTCTCTTTCGACTAAAGGTGAGTTAGTCAGTCTCATACGGAGGTGAGGGTTTCACCCAAAAACTCGGGTTTTTCGTCCTCCAGAAAAGGCAAACCGGACCCGTGAACACACATGGATTCCAGTCATGAATACGTCCCAGCCATATGCCGGTCCCGAGCCCGGATAAAATTGAGGGGTCGGGGAAAGCAATGGCGCCCTAACCTGTAAAAATCTTATCAGGAGTATCTTGTGGGCAATGCGTACAAAGTCACCTACGGTCGCAAACGACTGAAAGGGAAGATCAGTAAAGGAACAGTCGGTTCGGCTGAACCCTCTTTTAGTACTCGTGTTGATATCCCACGTGTGTTCGCAGACGACGCGCAACACACCCGTTTTTGGACTGTCCCTAGCGTAACATTCGGTCAAATCCGAGTTGTCGTGAAGTTAATCGACCATTCTTAACAAATCGACTTCATCAGAAAAGCGAAGAAACAAAAGACAAAATGAAATTCCTCGCAAACGAAATCCTCCTCGTCCCCTTCACCGAGAACGAAAGAACCGCGCGCGGGGGATTCATTTCGAGCGTTTATTTGAGTGACTTCTTAAGGCGTCTTCCTCTGCGATTCCAATTCGTTTGCATTTCAGAGGAAATCAACGCCAAAGTCTGTTAGAATGCGAACGGACATCCGTAGTTTTTTGGTTGCACGTGACCTTTTTCTGCTTTTTCCCGAAACGACTCTTTTAACCGGAAACGCTGCCTTGGAAGCGCAACAAAATCTCTTGGAAATCATTTCGGCATCGAAGACCCGAATCCCGAAGACAAGCCTGCTTCCCGTGGAATTCCTTCTTTTGGCCATCGATGGAGCCGAAGGATGAAGTCGCTTCGGCTGTCGGGGAGGCGTTGAAAACTCGGAGAGTTCTTTGGCGAGCTTCGCTTCATTTAAAGCATTTCTCTCGGATTGAAACCGACGGCGATCAGTCAGATGCCAATTACTCTGCCGATGCATAATCCGGCGCTAAATCGCAAGCGTGTTTAGCAGGGTGGGTTTGAGGCGGTGTGGCGCGCGTGCAATTTATAGAAGTTCGGTTTCTGTATTAAGAGCGACCATTGAAAACAAACGGACAGGTCATCGACATGACACAACGCTGCTGTTTGTAAGCGGCGCTTCAAAATTTAACGGAGGTTAATCGTGTTTAGACATGCGAAAAATGCCCACGCGCATTACGAGGGATAAAAAATCTATCGTTTAAAGGTTAGTGTTGACCTGTCATTAACCCCCGAGTACAACAAGAACAAGAACCTGGTTTTGCTGAGAAAGAAAGTTAGAGGGCGTATTGAATATTCGAGGGACCGACAAACCCATCGCGAAAGTCTCCACGACAAGGCGGAACAGCTCGTTAACTATTTGAATATTTGCCAACAAATGATTGGGACGCACCCTCCGTTACGAATGGAGGGGCGGAACTATTCGTGGTGAGGTCCATGAATAGTTTCGACATTGCGGTGACGAAGGATAACCTTCGCGTATTTTTGACGGTTTCAGGGATTGATGAGAAAGTCATCTCGCGAACCACGGCATGATGATCATCCGTGGACGAGAAGGATTTGCGTGATCCACTTTAATTCGCCGATGAATTCTGAAGGAAGATTAGAAACGCGCCCTGTCCCCTTCTGTGGGGGTGGAGGTTGCACGTGAGTTGGCGCTGTTGCTGTTAAAGGTTGTCGTCGATGTCTCTCGGTGGTTTGACCTTCTCGCGGCATCTTCACGAGTCCATCTGTGAGCCAGTATTGCGGGATTTTGTAACATCGGATGAAAATGGAGTTTCATTTCGAACCCGTTTCGGCGCCTTCACTGAAACGCGATCTTCGCGAAAATGCAAAACACTTCGCTCAAGCACGAGACAGAGAGAACGGTAAGCGAGAGGAAATCACGCGCAGGGGAGGATGGAGTTGACTGAGAGCTCGTGCGTGAAGCCTCGTTGCCTCTCTTAATCCAATATTCTTCGGATTCAACCGACGAGACAGTCGGAGCTTGTTGCGGCACTCCCGCGAATTCTCCGGAGACGCAAGAACACACGCGCTGCATGACGACAACAAAAGAACCCCCTCTGCTAGGACTCTTCCACCGTCCCTCTCTAGGGAAGGGAGCGGGTGGGAGTGAAACGAAAAATCGCTCCCCAAACTCTTTCGATGTCCTCGAGAGAAAATCGTCGCCAACTCCCCCGACACTTGTAGACAAGCTGCTCGCGAGAATTGAAAAGGGGCTTCGGATTGCCCCCGATCTGATAGACTTGCTTTGTTCACGGAGAGATGCGTGTGTGTGTGGGGGGGGGGGGGAGACTCGCGTAACGCAACAGAGCGTTGTCTCTACAGCGAGCACGCCCCACCAGTGGGCCAACTGCTTCTTCGACTTCGTCGAGGCGACGATAATAATTAAAATAATTAGAATCAATCCACGCTCAGCGCCTCAAACCTGATCTGAATCTTGATTGTATTTTTAAGCGTTTTAAGGCAAGATCCGGAACGACGTCATTACAAACTTTCTTTGTAATGACGTCATTCGTCCGACAAAGGAAGTTTACAAAAAAAGTGCAATTGACAGTTTTATTTACTTTTGGTGTGTGTTGGGGGGGGGGGGGGGATTGATATAGGAAGCGAGTGGATCTAAGAATATTTCTCTTCACTAAAAGAGTTTACCCAAAAGAAATCTTTCTCACATTTATTTTGGGTTAATTTTTATTGCATTCGTTCGGACTGTTTTCTAATTTTCGTCTTTTCTTTTGTTTTCTTCCTTTTTATAAAAATTCCATCGTCAGCGCATCTTGTTTTGAAGAACGTGCTCGCTAACCATTCCTTATTTCAAAACCCCGAGAGCGGGGAGGAAAAAAAGATGTCCTAATTAGACCAGCAAAGCAAACGTCTGAAATCAACAGAGACGTGGCGACCCCCATCGGCGCTTTCCTGAAACTCGCTGCAGAAGCAAAGAAATGATTGAAAAAATGACTGCGGACGAAGGAATTTGTGGATGCAGAAACGTCACTTGCACGAACACGGCTGGATCTAACGTGACTTTTCCCGTAAACTGAAATTAGCGGACGACAACGTAAAACAGTCCGGACAGATCGACAAAGGACAGTAAGAAAGTGGGCTCGTTAGAATTAAGAAGTTTTAACACGCGTGATGATTTTATTTTGTTTCGAAACTTGAACCGAATCCATTAAGAGTGTGCTGTTAGTGTTAACGCGCTTCAGTTGATAACAACGATGTTCTCTGGGTCGAAGGACACGAAGAACCTTTCCGATCATTTTCTCAACCGAAGGTGAGTTAGCTGGTCCCACATGGCGGTGGAATTGCGGTTTTCTTCCACCGTATTGGAAACTCGGAGTTTTTCCATCCGTAAGGCAGACAAACCAACTATGGAACGCACGCATTTGGCTGACAATGCAGAGAGGATCAACCCTCGTATGATGACATTGATTAGATTTCTACGGTACCAATTAGCCGAAAGGAAAGATGAATCGTTAGCATTCTGCGTGGAATGAAATCCGCCACATGCAGTGATCACGTGCCCACAGAAGCCACATCTTCCTGTTCTCGGCTTTCTGATCCGGGGTAGTCGTCTGCTTCTGTATCCCATCCATAACAGCGTTCACTCCGAGATGACGTCCTGACCGCCCCTGTTGTACCGAGCTGTGATTTGACTGCTCGTGCCCTCCTGGCGCGTTTCACCATCCTTGCTATTCTTCCCTAACCTCGTGCATCGATGAGCTGTTTCCCTGGCCCACCTCGAACACTACTGGGCGTGAAAAGCTCAGAAGATTAGACGTTTCTGCGATAGTGGCCCAAGCACGTCTGGAACCAAAAATCATACCACGGTCGAAGTCACCCCTTTTGACGATTGTGATATCCCACGCACACAACACCGTCTGCTGGATTTATTTAGCAAACTGCATCCCCGAGACCCAAGCCTTCAATTTTCCTAAATGGACAGATGTTCGTAATAAATTGGCCGCTGAGTGTATCGTCAAGCAGAGGGTGTTCTACTCTTACTTCAAAGATGTCTAATTTCAGTCAGCTTTGACGATCTCGTTCTCCCAGTTCAAAACGAGCGATTGGGCTTCACGATTAGCTCCTTCATTATGCTCATGCAGTACGGACATCGTTCGTATCACCGATCAGCGGAATGCATGAGTCACCAACCCTGGGAGACGTTGCTTGCGGCGTTGGTCAGCACCGGAATGGCGTCCGTCGTGGGACAACGAAACAGAACGCTGAGCGGGGGCTTTGTTTTCAGGGGATGCATTTCCAGTTTCGCTTTCAATATTTTCGGAGCTTCATAAAGCGGATTTCACTTTGACGGGATTAACGAAAACCGCTTTCGCATTCATCCGCACACACTTTCATAACGATGTAATGTCATTTCGCTATGACAGGGTTTAGCACTAATCCCCCCCCCCCCCCTTGTTCTAGATGCTCCCTCAATGGCGACAGTTAGCGGACAACACGATGGGTATGAAAACCCACGACTCGGTGGATGTTCGCACTCTCAGCTCCGTATTTGCCTTTTCTACTTCGCGTTTTTAAGTTCTTTCATTTCTTGTGTGAGGTCAGCGAATCGTTTATTTTGTTCGGAGTTTCACGGAGTGTTCTGCGCATTCTACTTCATCTAATTACATAAAATTGGGATAATTACAGAAAACATTTCCCGAAAGAAGTTAAAGGTTGAGAAATTGTACTTCGCCAGCGAGGGTTCGGATCTGATTTAAATCCTCTGATAGTTTTTAGTTGTTGGTAGCAGTTTTTGGAAATCGGTCCGTTCACTTTCCTTTTTCTTCATTGCCGACAGCCGAGTGCATTTCTGCCAACGTGCTAGCGAAGAATGAGACAACACATGACTGTCGTCGTTGTCCAATTTGTAATCGTAACTAATATATAATTATTAATTATTAGCTGCATAGCGTGTTCGTTTTCCCTTAATTATTCTCGGAGAGTGAAGTCTATTTAGTCCTGCCAAAAGTAATTTAAATTCGGAACCACTTTAAAAAACAAATATGTGACATATGGGATGACAGAAGCTGATACGTAGCTATGCAGACAGGAACCAACGTATTTATATATTATTAATAATATATAAATTAAATTAAATTAAAATATATCATTTTAATACATAAATCTAAAAAGTTATTATTCATAATTTTAATATGAAGTAAAGTTATTTGATTTTCATGCAAGATGGTTTGGGCGTGCGAAAATATTGTTTATTGGTTTGTTAAAACCGTTTAATTCCACACTAGAACTCACGCTATTACAAACAACAGTACACGCACTGGCATTGAGGATCAGGCATGGCAGCAGTTGTCTTCCACACTGTTTCCCCTGACTACTATGAAATCGGTGATAGCCTTGAGCTTAACTATCGGTGACGGCCTGGGATGAAAATTTGCAGCCTAAAAAAAAAAGTTCCCGCTAAAAGAGCTTTTCCAGTTGGAAATGAAATATCACAGGGATTATTTTATCCTAAACAACAATAAGTAAAACCTCTCTAAGCACTTGTTTTTATCTCCATCTTTCGTGTGTGCTATAGATAGATGGAGGGGGGGAAAATTAAAAAAAAACCCGGAAGGTTCTGACGTCATGAAAAAAGAGAACTCAGTCTATTTAGTGTACCTACAAGCCAGAATTGAGTCCGATCTTATGAACTTCTTTCCAAACAATGTGTGCAGGCACTTTCAAACATCGATGGCCACAAATTTCAATTTCTGTTTCGAACCACAAAAAAGTGGTTTAACTTCATCGCAGCGAGAATTTGTTCCTCCGCGCCAAGTAAGGACAACAGCTGCACTTGCTGACAAGAACCACTTGAACAGCAGCATTCTGTTAGTAGGCACTCCCCCCCCCACACACACCCCTCCCGAATCGCTCTTACTGAGGGGAGGAATCACACCGTTGATCGTCATCCCTCGTTAGGAATGTTTCTCGTTCTCTTTGTTCGGAGTTAATGGCTTGCGTCGTTGCTATGGCATCGAAGCACAGCCCCACGGGAACGACGGTTTCATAAAGATTCTTTCCGCTTTCTGAACTCCTCCCCCACCCTACCCGTGATGTTTTCACTTTCTTCAACTTCCAGAGATCATACGCCGTTTTGGGAACGAAGCCATCACGTGGACAATCCAGGAGTCCCACTGGATTGCAATATATAAACGCTCACGTAATGCTCATCTGCATGTTCGTGCTTCCGGAGCACATCTCCTAGCTGGAGATGGCTGATCAGAGCCAATTGGAGGTGGAAGTGTGAACTAAGCTGTTTCGTAACACAAAGATTTTTTAACTCCTACTTAAGTAGCGCCTACTATGGAGGAGAACCAGTGAACCAGAGGCGTAACTAGGGAGGGGAGGAAGGGGCGGTCTGCCCAGGGCGACATTTTGAACCTTTTTGAACTTTTGCAGTTAATTCTAAAATACAGTCTCGAGAACTCATTCCAAAGATTGTAATACTACTGCGAATTTTCCTCACAATTGCTGTAAGCGTTGCTAGTTGTGAGAGGAGTTTTTCTAAATAAAACTGATTAAGAATTACCTACATTACTATGAAATAGACTTCGCCAACGTCATCGACGAATTTGCTAACAGAAAAGCAAGAAAAATAACATTTTAGAATTTTGAAATTAAAGTTTTACTTCAAAACTAAACATGGTGTTTTAATTTATTCCCCTGTACATTGTTTTGACTCTTTGTAGTATTATTTTTTATAATTTACTCGACACGAGTAAATTATTTTTGGTGTGTACTGAGAGGGGCACTCAGGGACCGCCCAGGACGGAAAAAGCTCTAGCTACACCACTGCAGTGAACACTTGCTTCAGGATGCGAAGATAAACTATACATTTATTGAATCGGTCTGAAAATATCTTCCGTATTTGATACAAATGAAATCGAACATAAAAAGGGTGTGTGTGAATGTTATTAGTTCCATCTGAAGAAAACGAACTGCACTAGCTTTGTCTCTTGCAAACAAATTGCTTTAATCCGTTGCTTAAGTGGTTAAGCAACGGATTAACCACTTAAGCACATTCTAATTTTTTAAAATATTAATAAATTAGAATGTCTTTTTGAGCAGGAGATGAATAAACAGCTTCGGGAAATATTTTTTATCTCTAAAAATATTTTCGACATAAAAAAAAACAGAGAAAAAACGTGAAATGTAACTCGATGAAACGACACGAGATGGCGCCACTTCCCGTTAGTTATGTAGGCGTGAAAATTTAGATTCAAAACAGTGAAGAGACATTCAAAAATATTCCACACGTGTTTGTTTACGAAGATGAACCATTTTAAGCTGAAAATATCTTCAAAGTACAGAGCGAGATGAGCAATGCACGATTGGAACAAATGGCTGAAATAGGCGACACGAGTAAATTCTTGATGGCCTCTGCTCTGCTGACCTTTGACATATCACGGAATTCTCTGCTGTGATGACGGCTGCAGCATCGAACGGCATTCAGAACTAAGAAAACTCGCTCAAGCGTAAATTACCATCTGGTAAATACCCGCACGATTTAATGCGGAACCGAAGGGTGGTTTCAATCTTAATACGGAACCGCAAGAATGCCGCGTTTTGTGTCCCGTTTTTGATATTTGTGACCCAAATTTGCCGTCACAAGTTTAAGGCAAAACGGCTCCAAATTCGTTCGAAAACAAACAATTTTCATTTATATTTGTGTCAAATGACTCCAATTATGATGCAAACAAACATTGTATTTTTAAGGGGGTGGCGATGCCTTAAACGCAAGCCTGCGAATTAAGCATCAAAGAATAAATGAAAAGAAGGGTGGTGGGAGAATGAAGACGACGTCAACTGTCGCAGATTGCTTCACTTGAAGGTCATCTGAAGGACTCCATTGCGAGCGTCGAACCTCCTGACAGATGCTTCCTTAATTAGCCTCCACGTGAGCATCGAAATCCCCTCGCATCGATGTTTCTTTAAAACGAGCGCCAAACGTGAGTTATTTCGCTGATCACGGCTACGATCGCATCTTTAATCACCGTTTATCGGCTTCTATTAGAGTGTGTTGATTTTGGGAACTCTTTTTTTTTATGCGGAAGAGCACATGATCCAATCTACTGTGAGTATAGACTGCCGCTTGATCTTTCAATAAACTGCAACCATTCATTATTGACAGCTCGGTGGGTACAGTGGCGCCATCTGACGGATATAACGTGCACTTCAATCGGATGAAATATCTGTCTGGTTTTGCTTAAATTGTTTTTCGGAAAGAAAATTAGATTCTTTTTATTTTTCTTTGTGTCGCACTTTAAGCCACTGCGCCGCTCGGTCAACCGCCTGAAAAGCTACGCTGTTGCATTAATTGTTTATAACTTGATTCGGCAACTGAGCACTTATTTTGAACCCATGGAATAGTTATAGGAAAACGACCCAGAGGAAGCCAAGATAAAGGTGGATTGATACAAAGTGCCTTAGACGATAGAAATATAGATAATAAATAATATAAATAATATAAAATATAAATTAAATTAAAATTAAAATATAAATTAAATAATATAAATCTGATAATGTTGGAGCCTTGACAAGTAACAGACTGATTTGGAGGAAAACTGTAGATGCGAAGTTAGTAACGATGCAACTGTTAATATCACATCCTGTACACCCCTTAAGGTCACGTGGAAGGAATTTGATGATGAGAATAGTTATGAGGATTTCTTTTTTATTTTTTAAAATTTGAACGGGAATATTTGAGGATCGAAAAGGGGTCGAGTTCGCATAATCGTTCATCAAGGCTTTTCGTACAAAAAGAGTGACCACCAGATGCCGCAGCCATCGATAAAAGGTGTTCTGCGTTGTTCGCACGTATTGTTCTCCTACGCAAGCGATATTTTTTTTGTTTTCAGGTTCCAGTCCCGTAGCCAAGGCCAGGAATCTTTATAAAGATTCACAAGGGAGCGCATCTCAGACAGGAACAGCAGTTTCCTTCCTGTAAACTCAAGTTCCGACTCAACAGCCCGACTGGTTTGGGCAAACACTCATCGGTGTGTATCGCTCTGACCCCAGCGCATTATGGGAGCTTGTGGGTCTGCTTAGCTTGGCAGCCGAGACTCGAGTTCCTTTGGCGGAAGCGCTTCAGCAATGGCGCTTCGCACAATGCCCTTTTTTTTTTTTTTTTTTTTTGTAGTTCGCTTGTTTGTTTAGTGTCTTGACTGCAGCATCTCTGAGAAATGAAGAGCACCTTTCCGCGCTTTCTACGTACTTCGCCTCCCATTTTACGTCGGCCGAATGATATTCATCTTTAGTGTTAACGAGCATGAAGGCGACTGCGAAACTTTCCTAATTGGCATTCGTTCTTATGCGGCGTTTGATTATCGTCGAAATGGAAGGAAGGGTCGTCTTCGGAGTGATTCGTTCTTCTTCAAGTGTCATCCCTAGAAGGAGGTTGGCAACCGTGTCACGGAACTTTCTTCTTTCTTTTGCTGCATTCATTAAGAAAGTTTATTTCTCGTGGTTTGCGTTTTATTAAGTATGGGTTGTTGTTGCCATGGTAACATCATTAGGACTGTCGGCGTTACATTCAAACCCCGATCGCAGTCGAAATTTTATTTTATTTTATTTTATTTTTTCTCTACGGTGCCAGTTGGAAGTCGTTACTAAGCGAGGTTGCGCTTTCGTGGGTGGGAAAAATAAAAGGAATTGCGACACTTGGGGAGTGAATGGCGGGACCCCACAGTGATGTCACCAGAATAGAAAGCTTCAAGAACTGGACTTTTTGAGATGAATTTGAGTTTGAATTTTTTCGATTGGAAATTTAAAAAAAAACGCAAAATATAATTAAGGGATCCATAAGAAAGTGCTCAAAATAGCAACAAGAGATGCACCCAAATCGGTTTGTAAACAACAACAAGGACTGAAACAGAGGATGAAATAGGGATTCAAGAGTTAGAATGGGCGAAAACGAAAAGACGACCTACGGAGGTCTGCTTAGCTTCCCTTTGGAGGAGATCCACCAGTTCCGGTCGAGTCGCTAACTGCGATATTCTTCCCCCCTTTTTACCTGCCATTTCCAATTTGGTTCTCCCCCCGCTCCTTCCACTAGAAGGGAAGCCCAGCAGTGTTTCTTGCGGCGTGGGGAACCACGCGGGAAGATTTAAGCAGCAGGAAACCAACGTGTGGGTGATGTTTCAGCCATCTTGCCCCGCAGACGTGCACGAAGAAGATCCGTTCATGTTTTATCCTGAAAGGGACCGTCTCAGGTTGAAACGACCGAATCAGTCGGAATGGGTTCATTGATCATGTAGTTTAATCTCTCTCTCTCTCTCTCTCTCAGATTCACAGTCGTTTTAATCTCAGTTTCTTATCAGCTTTTATTATTTTCGTTCTATCCTGCAGCGTGTGCGATTTCGTGCGTGATCTTCGAACACACAAACAAATCCTTTTTCTTTTTTTTTCTTCTCGAAATTGCGCGAGAGGAATTCCTCAGCGGTCCTTTTTTAGAAAATCCGTTTTTACTTTCGCCCACTTCGCAACATTATTGCAATGTCTTTCCGCGAAAAACTCACGTCAGTTTCCACCGAGCGTCTGCCGCCATATTGTGTTCCTAATCCTAACTAATATGCGCATCAAATAATTGTAATCTTATCCTCGGATCTCGAGGCATTTTTAATTTGAATGATTATTAGTTTTTTTTTTTTTTTTTTTTTAATTTTGGTCACTTTTTGTCATAATTTTGGGAATTTACAGTTCTTCAGGTTATTGTAGACTAAGATTAAAAAATATTTTTTTAAACGTAAATTCCATCCACGAAAGGTTCTAAACATATATCGTACACACCCCGAAAAAAATAAGAACAACTGTGGTTTGTCTAAGGTCATATATAATCATATGTCTAAGGTCACGCAAACTTCCGGACACCAATACTATCGAATAATATAATATAATATACAGGGTAGTTCAAAATTCCACGTTCAAACGGTAGTTCAAACTTTGAGGGGAGGTAGAGAACATCAAAATCAACCCTATTCACATAAGAAAGCATCACCGGAAACGCCACCGGAAGGTACTAACGGAGCAGTAAGTAGTGTAAAAAACTTTATTAGGCGTAACTGAGCAGTTCAATAGTAGTTGGATACATGATAGGGTTTCATGTCAGGTGCTCAAAGTTACGACCATTAGCAGTGATGCATGCCTGACACCAGCAACGCATTGATTGCCGTACATTTTCGAAAATACCTGGAGTTTCCAGGATATGAGCAGCGGCGATGGCGATTCTTGCCACGAGGTCCATGTCAGAGGCAACAGGCGTTTCGTACACCATGGCTTTAAGGGTCCCCCACAGAAAGAAATCATGTGATCGCGCGTGTGGGTTCTCATGGGTCCACATATGAGCATTGTGGTGATTGAAGACCCCTTCGCGGGTAAATGAAGCTTCATCCGTGAACAAAACACAAGTTGGAAAATCCGGGTCTACGGCACTTTTCTGCAGAAACCACAGCGCAAATTCCACACGTCGAGGATAACCTTCGGCCATCAGTAACTGGACCCGTTACAGATGAAATGGATGTAAGGACTCAGAGTGCAAATCGCGCAATACACTGGATCGAGATACTCCTATAGCAGAGGCAACGGCACGTGTGCTCGTCTCTGGATTATTGTCCATCGCATGCAACACCTCCTCTTCCATGGAGGGATTTCGCGTCGATCGTCGCCGCCCACTATCATGCCTGCGATCCCTGAATGAGCCATAGTCACGCAAATTTTGATGCAAATGCGCAAAAATTTGGTGATGCGGTACACGTCTGTTTGGGTAGCTTTCGCGAAACATTCGAACAGCGACTCGTCCATTACCGTCAGCTAACCCGTAAACGAAGTGCATGTCTGCCATCTCAACGTTCGTAAAACGACGCATGTTCTTCGTACGATGTCGAAAGCTTAAATGAGGAAGCCATAATTGCTCACCTGGAGCGCTGGCGAACAGCGCCACCTATCACTTTCTTTCCTATGTGAATACGGTTCATTTTGATGTTCTCTACCTCCCCTCAAAGTTTGTACGTGGAATTTCGAACCACACGGTACAGTATGTATAAGAGTGTATTGTTCGCCCACCGATTAGAGATCCTTCAACACTTCTGCGCATGTCAGAAAAAGGGGAATCCATTCCGATAATAGGGTAATCAGTCCGTATTGTGGGATGAGTTGTTTATTATTACAGGTAGGAAAATTGACTTCTCTTTTATGATTATTGTGGTTAACTATGTTGCTTGTATAACAGTTGGAAAATTTTACCTATAAAGCACGTGGTTTCGCGTGTTGGCGACCAATTCGGACGTCCTTCATTTCTTTCTCCCCTTCAGCATGAAAAGACTATTCTCAGCAAAATGCAAAGAAGGGACGAACTATATATCAGGGCATGTATTCCAGGTGTGGGGTGCACACCCACGGGAATAGCAATATCACCGATATTATTATATTTTCCATTTATTCCTGTTAAACACCCCCTAATTGTTTTCAGGCTTCGCCTGATTCCTAAAATTAAACACAACGTGCTAATGCTTCATGAATGCGACAGTTTTCGACGCGTAAACACGGCATGACATTCGCGTTAATAGCCCGGTTGTGCGATCACAAATACGGGCACCTTTGAATCGTTTGAACAGACGTACAGATGGCGCAGCTGGTCAAATTCTTAGCGTTCCAGTAGCTTTAAACCGCCAGAAGGCAAGGCACGGCGAGAGCTGAGACAACAGCGCCTGGAAATCAGTGGCTGTGATCGGTTATCGTGCCAATCAATCCGATGGAACATCGTCATTTGTTAGGAGTTGCTGTTTATGGTTTCGAAGTTTCGCCTGTTTTATGCGCGTGAAGTGCGAACGGAAGTGTTTAGGACACCGATTAGACACATTTTAAATATATAATTTTCTATAAATAATTTATAACTTTCCCCCCCATATTTACAGTGCCAAACAGTGTTGACTACCTACTCGAGTGTGCCATTTCCTGCCAGAGCTTTCGCGGATTGTAGTCGAAGGAGGTAACCCCCCCCCCCCTCTTCCACATTTTACACCTTTGAGTAATTCAAATCTACCGACCAAATATAGCATTCTGCTTCAATATTCTTTTCTAATATACAATATCTTGAAACAAACATGTTGTTTGTTTCGAGATATTGAAATCTAACCCCAGCACAAAATGCTGTGGTCTGAAATAATAATGGGAATTCTACCGTCGAGTTTCCAGGAGGGAAAAAACCTGCCTAGCCGTGCCAGAAATCGACAAACTCGGAAATCAGTCGAAGAAAGGCTTAGAAAAATTCCTCTAGACATCGACTAAAATCGAACTTAGAAAGATCCTTCTTCGAGAAGGTTAGCGCTGTGGATGGAAACGCCATTTCGACAGGGCTACAAGGGCCTAATCATTAATGAACAAATAAATCAAAAACAAAATATAAACAAAAAGATAAAAGAAAGAAGAAAATAATAATAGCAAGCAGGAGAACGCGACCCCCACCTGCATTGAGAGTGCGATCAGTAGACGGGCTGGTGACTATGTCGAAAGTGATGACTCTCTTCAACGCTGAGCCGAATAAATGGCTGCGGTCATTGCGTCATCATCAGGTTCGTCAGAACTGAAGAAGAGGAACAAACCGGTCAACCGCAAAACAGACGCAGTCACATTTGCAGCCGATGAAACGTCCGAACTTGTTCTTTGTATGTTTCTAGCCTGACTAATAAAACCACAGCGAAAATTAAAATATTCGATTTTTTCCCCGTAACTAGTTCACTTATGTAATGATGATTACGGGATTGACCCCTTACCTCTTTTAAAGCAATTCTAAACAATAAAAAACTGTTTGTTTGTGTTAAAAATGCGCTGACGCCTCTAATCCTCAAAGGGAGCAGCAGGAGGAGCCTCTTAGCCCACATTTTTTGAATTATTTATTAGGACAGTTGGACAGCTAACTCCGCCCTTAGTCGTCACAGAAAACTGGCCCAAGGAATGATTTTTACAGTCATTTTGGAGGATAGACAATTACTGCCACCTGGTGGCCCTTAATCCTATTAATGCCTAAAATAGCGTGAGGTTTTATGAAAAACGCAAGTTGAAGGAGAAAAGCCTGACCAAGCCCGTGCCAACGACCGACTAATGCGGGAACAAAGTGAAAAACAGCTTAGAATAAGTTCTAGTGACGCCAGTCGACAGCTAGAATCGAAGTCTTTGTTGCAGAAGGGGGAAGTCTAGGACTAGGCAAGCAAACTTCATCTCTCCTCGGTTTCAAAGCGTGCGATAGATTTTGGTATTAATTAATAAATATTACGTTAATTAATTCGACTCGCTGCAGCTGTTCAAAGCTCATTATTTTCGGCACTCGCTAAAGTGTTCCCGATTTTAATAATTAACGTCTTTCTCCCACGTTGCCTGGTCCGTCATCACTGCCAACGCCTCACGCGAAGGTTTTTCTGAATCCATCGGGTCTCGCGTTCCACCCAGCAGACCGGACGAAATCCAGTCTGGTCCCGCAGCCTCTGTCGCTTTGGTTTTGATTGCAGCCAACGTAACCCTGACTGCAAACGATTGTGACTCGCTCTACAGCACTGTCCAATGTCCAGCTTCTTGTTTTTAGCGCCAAATGCGCTGTGGCCATCTTGACGACGGCTCGAGAAACACATCTCGCGGGTTAAAATTGCTCGACCGGTCAAGTACTGGGACGACAGCAGGAGGTCCTCTGCAATTTAGCTACTTTTAACAATCGGTGGAATTGTTGTCGGTATTGCTCCACTTTCAGACGAGGCATCCACTCGAACTCTTGTATAGAGACTCTGCATAACAGTGCGGGTCTACAGACAGCCATTATACATATACACTACTTGCAAAGAAGGTAAGGGACACCATAGCGTGAGGAACAAACAGCTACGGCGCCCACCTTAATAGGATGTAGGACTTCCTTTCGCTCCGATGACTACACCAATCCTACGGAACATGCTTTCCACAAGCGTACGATACCGAGCAACACGAACTAGGAACCATTCTTCCTGCAGGCATATAATGAGGTCCTGGACTGTTGTGAAGGAGACGTTCCTTGACCTCAACGGACGCTCCAGCTCGTCCCACACCTGTTCAATGTTGCGATCGGGACTCTGGAGGCTAGTCAAGTAGGGTCGCATTCATGACCACAAACCACGCAGTTACAGCAGCAGCCTTATGGCACTATGCATTGTCTTGCTGGAAGAGACAATGTTCAGTTCCGTAGAAACGCCACAAACTGAGCCACAATTGCAGTGTCCAGAATGTTCAGATACCTTTCGTAGTTCAATGCTCGTGGCACCATAAAAAAGGTCCGAGGCCAAACCAGGAAAAACAGGAGCATACCCCCACTTCCGAATTTCATAGTTGGAGTTACGTTCACCGTGCATCTGCTCGGTAGAGGGTCGACCTCGATTCGTTGCTCCATAACACAGCTTTCCGAACTCCCACTTTGCACCACCGAAGACGACATTCGATGTCGTTCGGGTAATGTCAATCATTTCACTCAGACGCAGGCGCACTGACTTTGGAGCATCACATTCCTCCAATTTATACCGGCAAGAAACACGTGACTCGTTACACGGGGGTTGTCCGTTGACTTATTTCCCAGCAGTGCGTATTATGATGCTCTGGGTATAAGTTGACATTTTTAGCTGTTTTCATTTTTATGTTAAAATAACCGTTAATCGCGTGAAAAAAGTAATTCATCTTGTCACAGCCGTCATTCCTACGTAATATAGCTCAACAAAGAATGAGCACGTAACCTCTCCGCCTGACTGCAGAGAACCAAAACCGGTTAATCCCGTACATAAGATTGTTATTTTGAAAATGAAAAAAAAAAAAAAAAAGTTAGAGATAGATAGATAGAGAGAGAGAGAGATGGTTATATATCCAGATTTGTTATAATTTCTACATTGATGATATATTTTAAATCCGCTTAAATGGTGCAAACCAACTCCATCTTCAACCCGTTTTTCTGATTCCATCAAAACATCTCGTCGATAATTCAGATTGCCAACTTCATGCGCCGCTCTGTGTTTTATTTCGAGAGCATTTCTTTTCGCAATATTTTAGAGTATTTGCAGCGTCTGAGGATAAAAACCTGCTTAAGCAGGCCCGGCTCGAGGCAGGGGAGAAATGGGCGAAGGTCGCAAGCGGAAAAGTAAAAGGGCGGGAAACTTACGAAGAGTTTATGTTACAATTATACTGGAGGCAGAAAAAAAAAAAAAAAAAAAATTGAATTGGATATATTTCAAAAATATTAAATTTATATATGCATATTTATAAAGTTAATTATATTTTATTCTAATTATATAAGCTCCAAATAATTACTTTTATCTTAATAATCCCAATAAGGACAGAAACATTTAGATCCAATTTCATTGAGAAAATTTGATTCTCTTATAAATACAATATTTTTATTTAAGAAACAAAATTAATTGGAAATTTTTATTTAGTAATTTAATATTTTAACATGAAATTGATATATTAATAAATAATATAAATACGAAACCGAAGGGCGGAAAAATCTTACACACACTCCAAAATTTGCTCGGGCCGGCGCTGTGCGTAAGTCTACTAAATCACGGCTTACTGACTTCGATGTGGTTCCATTTCATGCGAAACGCTTGCACTCTCTGACCCCAGAGATGCTTGTTTCTGCATTTCTTGCTGTTTGTTTATTTATTTTTGTGACCAGCAGAAGATTTCCCTCCCTCCTTCTGCCCATTTCGATGGAAATCGAAAATCACACAACAAAACACAAATTTTGAGGTGCTCGCTCGTGTTTCGTTGTACGACGTGTGATGTTCCCGCGTCCTTCTTCATCACCCTCTGCTGTCGGAATTCTCGTTATTTATCTCCGTCGCGAGCATTTTCGGGTTAAGGGAAAAAAAAAAGCGTTGGGGTTGGAAGCGTCGTTGATCTCGGCAGTAATTTTCGTGGGAGCCTCCCGAAGTGCGGCGTGACGAACGCAGCATTTAAGTGGCTATTTACAGCGCCATCTGTCACCGACGTGACGGAGAGGAGAGTCCGTTCTGACAGGTGCGGGTCACCAACGAGCCCTGCTCGCTGGAGTGTGCGAAAACAGAGCTCCGTCACAAGGGTTAATGAGGAGGGGGACGGACACCTCTGGGTCTGGGTCACAACAACAACAACTCCATCTTCACGAAAATACCGACCGACATCGGCGCCCTCTGGTGCACTTGTTTCGCAGTTAAGAGATTTCTTAGTTGGCCGAGTGTGTGTGTCTTCCTTCCACGTTCGGCGTTTCTCACGAGCTCTGTAAATCGCCACAAATGCATCGTGGTCAGAAAGCCCTCCCCTCTAGTAAAAAGACATTACGAGACTTAGTGAAGCAATTCGGTCGTTTACTTCCAAGAGGGGAGATGTTGGGGGAGTTCTCCCCTACGGATTTGTGGTGTCTGTCGGAGACGAGATGGTTTCGTTTCAGCAATAACGAAAAGTCGCATCTCACCTGCTCGAATTCCAACATCTTCTTGAGGAGGGGGGGGGGCATATTGAAGGGGGTGATTTTCTCTCCATCCGGAATATAAAATGAATGAACTTGGCCGTGCTTCCTTCCCTCCCCGGAAAATTCCCAAACACCGTGACTTATGCGAATGCTCGGCCCCTGCGTGGAGCTCCCCCCCCCCCCCCCCATGAACACTCCGAATTGCTCACCGACACATTAATCATCACACCCGCTAGCCACTTGGCGCTCTACCAGCTGCTCATTGCCGCCTTTCTAAGGTCATTAACACGGGTGTTCAAGTCTCCGTGTGCTACGGAGGTCATGAAGATCGTCATAGATGGAGGGAGAGAAAGTGAGTTTGCGCACATACAGAAAGCGTCTCATTATTTTTGTTTATTTATTTTATTATTTTTCTGTCAATTTCAGTCAACAACTCCTTCGTTTTCCACTTTTCGATTTTTTTTTTTTTACTCTCAAACCCTCCGCGTCATTTGTGAATGAAATTTTAGTCCATCGAAAAGCATCACGAGTATTTATTATAACCCTCGGTAGATGGCGCAAGCAATTACATGGTGTTAGTTGACGCACTTGTTTGGATTTTTTGTTTGGGGTGTGATTTATTAGCTCACATTTTAGTCAATCGTTACTTCTAATACAGCATTTTTTTTTATTATTATTTATTGTTTCTTTTAGGAGCGCGGCTGACCTCACAAAGAAGTGCGCTATTTAATTGCACGATAACGTTTAACCGGGGATTTGGCTTTTCTATGCAGGAAGACGTTCGCTGTCCTTTCGAGTGACAATCGCTGCTCGTGGGGGGAGGAAGAGTGAGGGTGTGTCGCTTTCTCGTTGGGATTTGTTTCCCAATCCTTCGTCATCGTCAATGGGAGTTGTTCTTTCGGCATATCTTACAAGAAGTTTTTTTTCCTAAGGTCGGCTGGTGTCGCGGATAAATCTCTTACTGAAGAACGCGCACGTTCCGTTGCACGTGGCGGGGAAAAACCGCTCATTGGCATGCATGCGTTGGGACTGTGCCGAGTTCCGTTGTCCAGCTGACGCTGCTGCGGTCGATGGAAGGGAGGGAGGATCAAGGCTGAGGACATCCAACACCTGGGAGTTCTCGGAAGAAGGGATTGCGGCGCATTCGCACCCCTCGAGCACACCCAGTCGGGTTATCAGATGAGTTCGAGACCGGTTGATATTGCAAGCTCGAGATTCTTTCGACGGCAGTTCGTTAAAACGCTGGAATGAGAGCAGAGCAGAAGTTGCTGGTGAGGTCAAGGACTCGCGCACCGACGGCAGCAGCCTGTTCGTCAACCGGAGGCGCTTGGGTGAGACAGCAGGAACAAAACCCGAACGACTGAAGACATTCCCTAAGATTTCATTTTGTTTTTCTCGTATTGCATTCACTCGAGGGCGCCCTCCTTTGGCGGAACAGCGTTGTTCGGGAGCCCCTTTCGTAGGATAAGGGGGACGACGACGTTTCGACAGAGAAGAGAGAGCGAAATTAACTCGATCGTCCCGAAGTCCATCTAAAAGCTGTCTTCGGGTCTTCGGCTTCCACGCGGATTCACAAACGAGAGACATTTCGTAGGCGATTGACGCCATCGATGCGATGAACCCACTTTTCGTTGCTTTTATTAAGCCACTGAATCTCGTTTGGTTCCTGATGCGACCTTCCGTTCACTCGGCCGGTTCCTGTTGGAAGGTCCGGTGCATTAACGAAAGAAAGATGAACTCTCGATCCAGGAAGCATTTCCTTTTGCAGAGAGAATGAAGAAGGGATCTGCTGACGGAAACACCGAAGAAAAAGAAGAAGACAGATGAGTGGGATGTTGGGAGGAAGGGAACGCAGGGTGAGGATGCGAAGCCAGTTGGATGTGGGAAAAAGAAAACGAGGGGAGGGGAGTGCTAACAGCTAGAGAAACGAGTCAATCCGAATCTCGTGATTTACGAACTTTTCCTGTAGGAAGTCGTCGGCAATAAGTCAATCTGACACGCGATTCTTCGAGAAAGGTCATTGAATCCACCCCCTTTCTTTCTTTTCGTTTACTTCATTTCGGTGCCCCAGAAGTGAACGAGACTCGTCTCGCGACATCTGCACGAGTGCAGTCCGATTGGGTTTCCCAGCCCCTCCCCCAGGGGTCTAATCTTTCGCAGCCCTGTATCATTTATTACGAGTCCCTCGGTGGTGTCACCGATCCACAAGTCGGACTAATTTTGCACGCGGGAGGAAACAGACACTCGCAAATGTCCTCCAAGCAAGAATCCCCCCCCCCCCATTTCTGCGTTCTTCAATTCGACCTTCTTTTTTGTGGATTTATTTTTCCTTCTTTCTGTCAGCGGAGGGGGGGGGAGAGATGGTGAAACGTCAGTCCCTCAACTTCTGTTCTGTCCCTCGACTCGGAACAGAACCCACTTTATTATTTTTTTCTTCTCCTGTGGTTCCCCGAAGAAGGGGGTGGGGTTGAGGGATTACTTTCGTAATGTTTCATTCGTGGGATTTTGCTCTTTGTGCGCCTCCCTGCGTCATCCGAGGCGATGCGAATTGTTCTCGGGCTGGGAACCACCTTCGTTTTAATCTGAAATTCGAGAACAGACCGGAACCGGAAGTCGACTCGGGATAAATGGGTTACTCGAATAGAGGTCACCAAGTGTGAGAACATCGAAAAGAGGAATTCGCCGCGACAAGATTGCGGTCCTAATTTCACCCTCGAAGAATTAACAACCCTCCCGTGAGAAGACCCCCCCCCATCCCTTCTTCTCTCATCCCACTTTCATCCGAAGTTATGCAAATGAAATGAATCGCGATGTCCGAAGACGAGGAACGCTACGGTAAATTAAGTTAAGGAAACAGGTGGCTCGGACACACCTGCCGATTTGGAGGACATCCGTGTCCCCTCCCCCCCCTACATTGCGAATCCAAGGACAGAGTGAGGAGATTGTTGATCAAATATTTATTGCTATTGTTTGAAAATGCTGTACAGTTCCCGTAGAGGGCGCTGCACACACACACACACACACACGCTGTCTAGTTTGTATGCAGTGGTTTTCGTCTAAAAATCGACTGGTGTTTCTCATGCATCCGACATGTCTGCCCATCACTCCGTGCCAAGCAAAAACCAAATCTTTCTTTTCTGCGCAGGCGTCATAAAGAATAAAGGAAAAAGAAAACCTGCCAGCAGTTGATCCAGTTAAACAGTAATATTGAAACTTTCTCAAGAATGTCTTGGCTGAGATGTTTCTTGAACAGGGTTTATGTGGAGACCCACACTCCCAGTTGGAGATCCAGTGCGACATCTTTGGTTAAGGGATGTTCCTTTCAGTGTTTTGTGCACCTCCTACATCGAAACACGAATCTCTTCACCTTAAACTACCACTCTCAGCGTTGTTTTTAACTTCAGCACCTGAATCCTAGTGGTCCGTGCTAAAACGTTTCCATTTTGGATGGTAACAGCACGCCGTGGCGACTCTAGGGGTCTCCTGGCGCCCCGATACAATTACAATTTGCGCGTCCACATTTAATAAACGCTAATATTAAAATGTGTTTTTATTTTATTTTTTTCTGCTCACTTCAGCTCCCCTTGAAAAAGGCTCCCCGTACGCGACGCATAGCCTGCTTACCGGTTAAGCCGGCACTGACAGCAAGTATATTGCAAGCGGCTCCTACGAGCCACCGACTCTCTTATCCGACTATCTGCAGCCTCTCCTGTAGCAAGCGGAGGGACCGCTTATAAAAGTCGACCAAAGTAGATGGTAATTTTTAAATTAATAATAAGAATGCCAAAGAAGTGTTTGTCATCTTTCAGGGACTACACAAGCAATCCACGGTGAGTATCGAGGCTCGACTGTCGCCTGCTGTCAAGAGAGCGTTTTAATATTCCAATGTGGACTTTGCGTTGGCCACTCTAAGCCGAGCAGTTCCATTTCCTCAACACCATTAACAGGGGTCATTACGACGTCAATACCGAACCGCACTGTTTCCAGAGAACCACCACAACGCACACAATCCAGAAATAGAATTTCGGTGTTTCTCTTTTGCTGACTGACCCTTGGATATGCAGAAGATTTCTGGTAGTGTCAGAGATTTTGGTTGGACTAGACGACAAAGGACCACCGAGGAACATTTGAGTCATTCAGTTAGAATGACCCCAAAATGTCTTCGTTGATTTTCAAGGCTTGTCCTGAAGGGGGAATTGTTGGCTAGAAGATCTCTGCTTAAGAGGAGTATCGGGATCCATATGAGAGTTAATACTGAGGGCCGTCGGGTGAAAAAGATTTCGCTGGTGGTGACCTTTTGGACGGTAGTTGGGTGACTGACTTTAAAATATTTCCGGATGGATTTCCTTTCAAACCGCAGGACAGATGTCGGACAGCGGGGTTAATTTTGGAGCACAAATTGTGAGCACATTGGGATGATATCATTAAGACAGAAAACACGTCAGTGATCGAAGCTGTTCAGGGTTAGCCTGGGGTTCTAGTAAAAGACCAAAAGAGATATTCCTGGTCTGGTGGGAAGGTTTGGAGGCCAATCTTATCTTCGGTTATTATCGTGTATTAATATCTGAATATGTGTGTGGTGTATGTGTGTGTGTGTGTGAGAGAGAGAGAGAGAGAGAGAGAAGATATACCTGATATCCGTGGCACGGAACCAGAAATTGACTGATGGTGGTAGAACAAAGGCTTGGGTGCTGGTCAGGGATTTGGAATGGAATAGAGGATAAAGGACCCTAGCGAGAATTATTTGAGTTGTTCAGTTATAGCAGGGCGTTAAGGATTAGGAGCCGATCCTGGAAGTGCCAAAGGACGAGAGACTGGGAGGAGTTGGCTAAAGAAAGAGCTGCAGAAAAAAGAAATTTGGAGAAGGCCTCGTCCGCAAAACAAGAGATCTGCTGACATTTGTAGTATGTTTGGAAGAAAGCTGGTTATTAGAGATATTGAGAAGATGGTGAGGATCACCTTGGGGATAGTTGGACGATGAAGCGATTGTTAAGCGTGCATTTCTTTAGCTTGATAGGGGAATTAGAGAAGGGAAGTCATATTGAGGTTTGGAAATTTAAGTCATCAAAGAAGAAGACCTCACTGTTTGGTTGGATCAAGTTAGGCTCCAGAGATTTAAAAAAAAAAAAAAAAAACTAAAGGATAAAGGATGTGAGTGAGTGATGAAGATAACGAAGGATGTATTAGAATGGCCTGAAAATGTTGAGGTAGAGCAGACTAGGAAATTTACATAATTAAGGAAAGGAATTGGCGAAGTGTTTGCTGCGATTCCCTTCTAAGAGGAGGGGGGGGGGATGGTCATCCTCGTTTCCATGGCTACCGAAGGCCGGGCCTCGTTTTCAGAAGGGAGAGGAGTGTCGAAAGAAACCTCGTTTAGGATTCTCTTCGTCGTGCGAGGGGGGGGGGGAGAAGAGGGCGTTGGAGGGGAATGCGGGGTAGCAACATCCGTAATGCCCTCTGCCGCGTGCCAGTCCTGTATGCTCCAGTTTTGAAGGTTGTGCACAAGGACGTCTCTCTTCGAGCGTTATGTAAATCGCCGTCCACACCTGCGGCATCTCTCCGAACACCCCAATAAACGAAGAATGACAGCTGGCAGGTGTCTCTCTAATACAATGTAGCGCGTGCAACACTCGTGCCAGACAGACGCCACTTGTGTGTGTTTTGGCACACTTCCAACAACACGGCGACATTCGGCCTTAAACCCCGTAAATACGATCGACCGGCCAAGATGCAGCCGATCCCTGCTACTGTGCCGCGTCCGATTCTTTCCTGTTCTGCGCGGAAAGAGACGTTTCTGGTTTGTTGTTTATCGTCCCACCATCTACATCGCACCCACCTGAAACCCTTTTCTCGTTCAACTCTTCCTTCTCGCCGCAGCCCAACTGTCAGAGTTCACTCATACTCAGCGCAGTTCCGAGAACCATAAAGCACCGCTATTATTATTATTATTAATCATTCAGCTGCAAAATCTGTTGATAATTACAGCAGAGACCTTCCAATACTCTTCATACGCATCGTCTCATCCACGAACCCTACTTTCTGTGGGGTGTGTGCGTGTGTGCGTGCGCGCGCTTATGCTAAACAACGGCTTGTTGAAAAGCCATCGAAATCATTACAAAGAATTCAGATAATCCATCGCAAGATTTCAGGGTGGATGTCGCTTGTTTATCGGTGAACAGTCCACCCCAGGGTTTGACTGAAAAAGTTCTTTGTGGAAGAGCAGTTCCCGTAACACTTTAACGATGATTGCGAAAGACGAGGTTTCACCCGACTCTCTCTTCACCGCACACTTTATTGAAAATCTGCTTCCACAGCAGAAATACTCCGGTTGTAGCGAAACACAAAGTTTATTGGGAATGAAACTGAAGGGAATTCGTGGGATGCGCTCTGGGCTAGTTTAAGGACGATTTCTCGTTTAGATCGCGAACAAATAAGCAGACGCTGAGGCAGATTTCTGCAGCTGAATTGCCATGTTCTCCGAAGTTCTGTGCTTCGACCAGGATTGTTTATGACTCGCGATTACCAAGCACGCCTTTTGCAGAGAGCAGACTGAAATGCGAAATATGGCGAATACAGATTTGAAAATGGCGACAAACTGGCTCCGCCTTAACAAACTTACTCTCGGTACTCAAAACATCAAAACCTGCGAAATGAGAACTGCATCCATCAGCGACCTCCGTGCGTAACCGAACCTGTAAAAGTGACTTACACCGACAAAAAAAAGCTAAAACTTATTTAAGATTAAAATTCGACAGTCGCCGAAACTGAAACTCGCATCCCAACAAGCTAAGATTTGTGATTTGGGAAATTTTAACTTTCTTTCTTCTTGGCCGAGTCTCTGCTATCCTGCCGAGCGGCTGCGGGATCGAATCCAATCCGTTTGTGATCGTCTCGCTAACTCTCTGTGGAAAGGGCACCCGCCACTTCTAGCAGACGGCTTCGCTCCCAAACCCCACGAGGGTCTGGAGTGACGCCACGCGTGAATCCAAGAGAGTACCGAGCTAATCCCACCACTCCGATATCCTAATTCCTTTACGGAATAAGCACGGAGACAGCGCAGCGAGTACCCCGTTCAATCTAACTCTGGCACACCATCGAATCTCGAAGTCACGCATATTTTTTTAAATTTAATTTTTGGGAAGATGTTTGCTTCTGCTCGAAATATAAAATCTCAAAGCGCGAAAACAAATGGCTGACTCTGTCTTAAATGCGAATCGAAACATTCGGAAATGTGAGTTCTTGCATTTCTGTAAGAAGTTTGTTCAGAATGAAGCGAAGAATTAACCGACGCAAAACCGTCAGCTCGTGATGTGCCGTCTCTTATTCGGCATAGAACACATCGGATGTGCTACTGTTAATTGCCGATGTGTTTATGCACTGCGCGGTGTATTACGTTCTGTATGCTGATTCTCGTGTATTATACTTGTAACCCGGATGTATAAGCCAAGGGCATCGGCTCTTGGCTTATACACGTGAAGTCTTGGGTGGAATAATTTTGAATATTTTTATAAATCTAATGTGCGGAAATCAACATTCAAAGGAAGGACTTTTTTTTGTTGTTTTGAAAATACGAAATCTACAAACACCGTCCAATGCAAACAAACGCGATTCTCGAACGTAATCAACACTCCATGTCCTTGCATCTGCAACTCGAATCCCACCTTCTTTCCAAGTCGCATCGACTTAAATTTGTCCACATTTAACTTTCTCTTTTTGTCTAGTTGTTCAATCTTTCTTTCTTTCTTTTTTTAAATAAGCTTTGAGCATTTCCGAATTTGGAACAGAATCACAACGAAAGAGCTCAACCCAGAATTCGGATGTCGACTTTTATTATTTTCGGAAACAGTTCTGCCGAGTCGAACCGGACTTTAAGGCAGGATGAGGAGGAGGAGCAGGAAAGCCAAAGAAGGAGCGAAGGTAGCTCCGTGTGGAGACAGAGAGAGACGATGCGTTTGAGAAGCGGAGCCAACACGGTTGTTATCCAGCAGTCCCCTTTTAGTTGGCGGATCCCTTAAAATCCGAGGGCGAAAGTTTACAATAAAGTGAAAAACAGTTTGGTGCGTTTTTGGCGGCCTTTCGCTCGCTGTTTCCATGGGTACCCGACAAAAAGAGAAAGCGAATCGATGGACAGGGAGGGGGGGCGGACTGTCCTACACACACACACACACACAGCTGTCACCACCTGCATCATCAGGTGGCTCGATAGGGATCTCCACTGTTGAAGGTCACGCGTTGCGTGCTGGCCGAGTGTCCTCCCTCCTTGCACTTTCCTCGACTGAAGGCAATCCAGAAAGAAAGAAAGAAATATTCATTCATTCATGAAGCGGTGCATCTTGAATGGATGTCGCTAATTGTCGCTCACTAGGGGGGGAAGGTCACTTCGCAGAAGAATCGTGAATGAAACGATAATTTACCCAACGACCTGACACTTCGAACAGCCGCCCGAGGGCTCTTGTGACGCGCCACTACTCTGTGGAGAAGAAACCGTCCCTTTACGGATGGGACGTTTTCTTCTCCCCCTTATCGTCTTCGAGAATCGGACTGAAATTCGTAAAGACAAATAAATGTGTGTGTGTGGGGGGATTCTCTGAGAGGCAACTCAATCTCTCTCACGCGCACGCAATGCAAAACTAAGAAGCCGAAGCAGCCCCGTTTAAGAACGATTTTTGGTTCCAAATATTTCTAAAAATAATCGCGACGCTGTTTTGTCCCAATTCCGTCGAAATTTCGACATTTCTCTGTCGCGTTCTGTTCTCTGAACGCACCTTGAGGAAATACGACCGCTGAAAACACTGCGGCGAAGGTCGGATCTTGCGTGCGACCTTTCGCCGTGTTCCAACTTCCTGATCATTTATCTCCAGCGTTCTCCCAAAACGCTTCTTTCTTTACGGTCCGTTCCAGATCTGCCTCGGGTGGTAACCCGCTAATCTAACAGATCTTCAGCAGCAGCTCTTTCTTGCGTATTCGCCCGAGGCCTGCAGCGGGACGACAAGTTGGCCTTCGGAGCACTTTCTTGCAGTGGACGAGGCTTGCGTAAGTACACACACACGAAATTTCTGTTCGCAGGCGTGTTTACATACAAAAACCCGTTTAAACTTTCACTTTCTTTTGTGCCTGAGTTCGTCTTCTTAATCTGTTTTTCATGTCTGTATTAGCACTGATTACCGTTTTTGCTTTGTCTGCCCAGTTTTGTTTCCATTTCATATTTCCAATTCATTTCAGAAAATGTTCCACATCACGTGTAATCTAATATTTTGATCTCGCGTGCATGTCTTAACAGAATGCGCATTTCTCGTAAAGAAAAGTTCATGCCCACTTGTCTGTGTGCAGGCCTTCGAACCTTTAAATTGACATTTGAGAATACTTTTTTTTTTATTTTTAATATCGTGCTAACAGACGCCTCTTCTATGTTGTCTTTCATAAGTAGCGAAATGGTTTTTATAGAGGGCGCCACGTTCACGCCTGTTCTGCAGGCATTTTGGTTGTGAAGTGAGATGCGAAATTAGATCTTCGCGAACAGCCAATGAATCGGTGCTGGGAAATTTCAGAAATGTATCGCAGGGCGGCGCTGTACACATGTTTGGGTATTTCATTGCAAACACTTCCAGCTGGACCGGGAATCTCAACATCGCCACTCCGTTGAAAGATCATGAATAAAAGGGTGCACCTCAGCGTCCAACAGTCTACGAAAATTCAAAATTATGGCGAAGGCATTTCCGAAAGAATACGGCTTTACGTGACGAGGGCGTTCGCGAAAAAAAAGTACACCAGATGGCGTTTTTTATATTGCGGCATAAACACGCATTCGAGCGGAGAATCCCCTCGTTTTTGATCATTTCAAGGAATTATCTTCCTGATGGAGACGATTTCCGAACTACAATGCCGAGGGAGCTGCTATTATTTTAACCTTCCGCCAGTTGACCCAAGGCCGCTCTGTGTGCTACCTCCCCTTTGGAAGAAAAGGCCTGGGTTCGAATCCCGTCTAGGGCGAGAAGAATGTTTGCAGCTTTGCAGTTGAAGCTGAGTGAGCGGGTCTGTCGCACAGGGGGAGTGATTTTTCCTTCAGTTTTTTAATCCTCCAAACAGGAAAATCGGCATGAAGAACACACGCACTTTGCAGACGCAATGCACTGTGGCCTCTTAGCGTTTGGTTTCTTTAGTTAGAATTCCAAACCAACCAAACACTAACTGTCAGTTACTTTCAAACAAGTATTCTGGGATTGTTTTTTGAGGAGAAAACTGGAGTACCCGGGGAACAGTTGAGCGATAAAGTAGCGAACGTCGTTATGGTAACAAAAAAAAAAAAAAAAAAAAAATCCGATTCCTCAGTTGCCAATCTGGAATGAGATGGCTTTTGCTTTTCTTCAAATTCATAGCGTCTCCTCTGCATTCCTCTCATCCATTTATCTTTTCTTTTCTTTTCTTCTCTCCTTTATACAAATATGCAACAAAAACCAAATTAAGATGTTCGACGTATAATTTCTCTGATGAAATCAGTTTTCACCTTTTTCGTCCACACGAACTGTCCTTATGACGCTAACCGTTTGTTCATCGAAACATTATCAGAAAGAGCAGCATTTAAACAGCTACAAGAAGAAGTTTCCTCATTCATGTTCTGCTTGGAAGATATTCCAACGTCATCCACTCGGTAGTCATTTCAAAAGCGACTTGCAATGGTTGGATGGCTGCTTGGGCGATTTGGAATTTGAGTCCTGCTTGGAAGTGCGATTTCGATTTCCACGTTCACCGGCCGAGCATCTGTCAGACATTAGATACGGGGGGGGGGGGGAAGAGCCACACAGCGGATTTAAGCAGCCTAAACATATCTCCGTCAGACAAAGAAGATCTCCAATGGCGATTCCAAGAGCGCTATCAGACTTGGCAACGTAAACCTACCGTGTTGGGGTGGGGGGGGGACAGAAAAACGCCTTCCATTCGTTTATTGTGCTGGGAAATGTACGACTTGCGTATGAAATTGCGCCGATGAAACGCCAATCGCTTCCCACAGAATTTTAGGATTTTTTCTTCTTCTCTCAAGCCTCGCACAGCAAAGAGGTCGCATTTAAAAGTACGAACGCCTCCTCCCGATGATGACGGGCGGAGGCTTATCAAACGTCTTCCGGAATCCAAGTGGAGGAGTATGCAGTCGAAGGATTTGAAGTCTCCGCTGAGATAAAATTCGGAAGATTTGAAGGAGGAATCAGTGAAGAGGCAACTGAATCCACGCGCTTTCTCTGATCCAAACAGGTGTCGATTAATTTTTTATTTAATTTTAATCCCCACGGAACTGCTTGTTGCACTTAAAAACTGAAATTGTTAATTTGAATTGAATTGAATTTGATTCTATTTTTATATTTGGAAGAGTACGAGGGTGGTCTGAAACATTCTCGGCATAACAATGACAAAACGAATTTATAATTTCCAAATTATTTTTATCTTTCAACATAATTCCGTTCAAGACTAATACATTTATTCCAGCGATGCTCCAGCGACATTATCCCGTCCCTGTAGTGGTGCTCAGTAAGATCTACAAAATACCCTCTACAGCAACAATCACCTCTTGATTCGAAAAAATACGCTGACCAGCGAGGAAGAGTTTCAGTTTTGGGAAGAGATAGAAGTCAAAGGGAGCCAAATCTAGGGAATAGGGTAGAAGTTCCAACATTCATAGTGCAGTTCCTTTAATTTTCCCATTGCCAAAACACCTTTGTGGGCAGGTGCATTGTCCTGATGAAAGATGATTTTTTTCTTCTGCAAACTGGATCTTTTCTCACGAATTTTTTCATTTAGTCTGGCTAAAAGATCGGAATAATATTCCCCAGTTATTGTTTTGCCCTTTTCAAGGTAATTAATAAACAAAATACCTTTAGCATCCCAAAACACCGATGCCATGAACTTGTCTTCTTTGGCGCTGAAAAACCGGCTTCTGTCCACTGTTTTGATTGCTGTTTGGATTTTGGCGTGTAATGGTGAAGCCAATTCTCATCCATAGAAATAAATTGATGCAAAAAATCAGTTTTGTTCTTGTTAAATCGCTCCAAGCGCTGATCAGAGATTTTCATGCGAGTGCGTTTTGGATCTGCTGTGAGCAAGTGCGGCACCCATCTTGCGCAAAGCTTTTTCATTTGGAGTTCTTCATGCAAAATATATCCTACACGTTCTTTTGAAATGCCTATAGGCTCAGCAATTTCAGGCACTTTGACTTGTTGGTCATCCAATACCATATCGTGCACTTGATCAATGATTTCTGGTGTTGTTACACTCTTTGGACGTCCTTCACGTGGATCATCTCCAAGGCTGGTACGGCCACGTGTAAACTCGGCAGCCCATTTCTTAATTGTCGAAAACGAAGGAGAAGAGTGCCCGTAAACTTTTATGAACTTCGAATGAATTTCTTTTGCCATTAAACCTTCTTTTAGAAAGAATTTTATAACCGCTCGATGCTCAATTTCATCCATTTGAAGGGATACAGAAAAAAAATCTTGCCGAAAGCGTAACCATTTATGGTCGAGGCCGAGAACTTTCCAGACCACCCGTATTTATGAAGAGCTTTCATTAGAAAAGAGGAGTAACACCGAAAACAATTCGAATTAAAGAGAGAAAAACTGCATATGATGCGGGTGGATGTTGACAAACAAACACTGACGACACTTGAATGAAGCGCGGATTAGAAAGTCCAAAATTTGGCGAAAGTTATTACGTTACTTCAAGAATACGCATGCTCGTCAGGTGTCGCTGCTGTAGTGATCAGCGACAGGATTGAGCTATTAAAAACATTTCATCGTCATCCCTTTGTTACCGAAAACGACGGGCCTCCGTCCTTGGGTTCAATCTGGGACCGGCTGGTCCGTGTGGTGGGCAAGCAGAACCCCCCCCCCTGCTGCTTCCCACCCACACGCGGATTCCTGGCGGATTTTATCGACAACATCCAGCAGTCACGATCGGCGCGTTGTCGTTCCCCGAGGAGAGGCAGCGAGTGATCGAGGGGAGGGTGGGCTTTAATCTCGCGTCAAAAAATCAGCGCTAGCGGCACACACCAGCCGCAGATGTGTGGGAATTTGGGGCAGCACGTGCAAGGTTCGACTTCCATCAGGCTCGCTGTCGATTCTGAGCAGAGAAGAGGACGTCACCTTCGCAGCTGGTGAAGCACATTCCCACCCGTTAAGACGTTTCTCTCCTCCCCACTGCAATCAGGGGCCCCGCACGTCAGCGCACTTCGCACCTGCAGTCTAACGAAGAGATCGGAACATCGCGATGAATGAGGATGGACAGCTCGAATAAAAAAAAAAGAAATCAAAAGGGACACCAGAGACCCCCCCCCCCCCTGTGCCTGGGATCGAGCACAACGCGGCGAGTACAAACCCCTTAACATCGAGCACTTTAACTGCAGTGGAGCACGCGAATTCGGAGACACCGACAACTGCGGTGACCACATCCAGTCGCAGCTCTCATCCCTTCCCCTTTCGAAGTGTCGAAATCGGAGGACATTTCGAGGATGCGTTGGATCTCATGGCAGCTTCGGTCGGGTTGCTTGGAATTGCGGCCGAAGCAACCAACTCTGCAAAGTCTGAATGTATTACGTCTCTTAACTGTGTGCGTGCTCCCACCACATCTTCTACGTGGTGAAAATACAGAGTTTCGGGAGAACAATCCCGCCACCTCCGCTTGAGACTTATCTAACGACATCAAAAAGGAACTTGCAAATTCGAGGAACTTCAATGTTTGCTCCTCCTTGAGGAAAACGCTTTTTTTTTGGAGGAGGAGCTTCATTTCCAGTAAGTCCGTAGAAAGTCTCCCAAGCACGGACCTGCGGTGTGCATTAATTAGAAAGACGCGCCCCCTAGCGGATCTCTACCAGTTGCTGGTGGGCGGCGAGAGAGAAAGAGATGCGTGACTTCGTGACCTGGATGAGTTTCCATATTTTCCCACCGAACATTCAAGGACGGAGAAGGCGGCGTGCATCACGCGCTGCATCTTGAACTACCGCCCTCTGCCGGTCAGAAGGTGATGTAATCTAATTAAAGCCCAAACGCCTTCCGTGTGGAGAGCTGCGCGTGAAATTCAATTTCTTGCGGGGAGAGGGCACCGATGGGCATCCGGATAACGACGCCACCTCCGCAGCTCGATCTCGTCCCATCCCAGCAGAGGCGCCCCGCCCAGAAGACGTCTCGAGAGAGAGAGAGAGAGATCCCTTCGGCCTTCATTTCGAGGCAGAGAAGGCGAAAACGAAAAAAAAAAAAAGAAAAAAGGAAGCTTCAAGTGACTCACGGAAACAGCGGGAGAGTTCTGCTGCTCAAGCTGCTGACTCATCAAGACACGGGCTTAGAATCCTCTCGTGCAGCAATACGGACGCGGACAAGCCTCTGGATGGATCAAACAGAAGTCGAAGAGTGTGTCCATGTGGTCGTAGGCGAAGGGGTGAGTTTTTGCCCGGCAAATTCAGCGTTTGTTTCGGGGGTCCATCCGGACCGGGAGGGGGCGCGATCCTCTGGGAAATAAAGGCTGCTCGCGCAAACTGGGTCAGTGTGATTCGCCAGAATGGCATGCGAGGTCAGAAAGGCATGTCGGGGACACTCGGTGCGTCTTCTATCCTCGAGCCTTTTGTTTACCCCCGTCCGAGTTCGCTCACCCAGACTTCCACCGCAGAAAGACCAATTTCTTCCGATCGCGCATCTGTTAGGGGACATTTTTTTATGAAAGGAGCTCCCCTTCCTCTAAAAAACAGCGGAAGAGACAGCTGCTTTGCCGAAATTAGGGCCGAGAGGCTCTTTTCAAGAAATGTGCACTTCGGCAATTAGCGGTGTCAGACCAGGGACGGAGGGGGTGAGCCGATAAAGGCGCGGACGTAATCGGGTGCCGTTCACCCTCTCACACGAGCGGAGGAAAGCGTGCTCCTGCGGACAGCTCGTGAAGCGGAGGATGAGCTGAAAAGCGTGCTCGATGAAAGAACACCCTTTGAATGACGCAGGAAATTGAACGGGGACGTCTGCGTTTCAATAGCGGAGAGGAGTGTTATGGCTCCGAGAACACCAATTAACACCATCCTGCTGCTGCGCTCGGAGAAGAGCAGCAAACCTCCGATGCTTCGCTGCAACACTCGGATTCACCTCAGGAGTGTCTTTTTTTTGTGGGGGGGGAGAGGGACCTTCCTTTGCTGGCGAACAACAACGGACTGGAAACCAACAAAATGCTGCTCGTTCACAGTGGACACGAAGGGTCAGCAGCGAGTGTGATTTTATTAAACGTTATTCGCCTCGCTAGTTCAGAAGAACTGAATGGCAAAGCAGAAAAGACGGCCTGAAACCGAGAATTGTCTTTTTTCAATTGCGAGTTATCTCTCGGTCAAACGGAAAGTTGCTTTTGTCACTCGGGACTCCCCTTCCACAACCTTCCATTCCATTCTCGCCTGAAGTTTCTCGCAGCATTACGAAGGGGTGGTCCTGTTCATTAGATCACTCGCCTGGCCTCGCCTCCCGAATCCCACCTTCGCCTCTACGTGTTGAACCCTGGAGACTACGGGCAAGTCTGCTCTTGAGACATTAAGGTGGCGATGCCGCTACCCAACTATACCGGGGATAGCCGGTAACCAACTCAGCCGAATTTGTTTTTCTTATTCCAAAGCCTCAGCTCGAAAGAAATCGAAATGTCACTGAATTGGCAGGTTCAACGAGCAGGGCGAGGAAAACAAGCAAGAATATCTGGAAAGTCAGAAGTATTCACCGCGAATACCAAGATCTAGACAAGCGTCTAATAGAAAGAAATATCAGATTAGCAGTAATAAGGGGGGGGGGAGGGAATACTGAAACGGTTGCTATGAATCAGATAATCACATCAAAATCTGCAGTGGAATCAAACAGAAGGAAGAGCAAATCTGATCTTCATTCGTAAACGAATTTCAAAAATATCACGCATTACGAACGGCGGAGCGAAAAAATTGTAAAACTGGGTTGTGGCATATTAATAGTGTCGACGTCCCAGAGGAAGGAAGATAATTAATAAAGGAAGATTTCGATGTCGCATAACTTCGCCACCGCTAATACCTTTTCCAAGCATAAAGATTGCCGTAAATTCACTTGCGAAAGAAGAAATCTAAAAAGTAGAAAATGCACTAAAATCAGCTAACGGGGAAACATTTAACGTGGCATTCAGGGGTGCAGGAATAGAATCCCATCATTCTCACAAGTTTAACTGCGAATACCCCCAAGACGGTCTGAAAGTTACCAAAGAGAAATCCCCCAACAACCTTTTACAGTTCGACGCTTTGATGGCAAAAGTATTCACTCCTTTTATTTGCAAAGAAAACTAGAACGGAATAAAGACGACATCGAAATGGAACGGAAACCACATTAAAGGGTGCAGCAACAAGCAAACAAAAAGTAAATGGAACAGAACTAAGAAATTGGGGTGAGAATATGGAAGCGATAATCAAAGAAGCAAATAAACAGACATCTCGAAATAGTTACAAGAACTAATACGTTTGACAATAAACTAATAGTTGTAGGAATCGATGAAAAAGGTAGAGAATGGAAATCAATAAATAGAGGAGTCCTTCAAGAATGTCACCACTCTTATTAACATCTACGTGGATGAAATTGTGAGGAAATGAAAGAAAAATATAAAACCAGCACGTACACTTCAATGGCAGAACCTTGTCATATTCAATGCCATCTAACTTTTCTCTCGCAAAATAAATCTCAGTTCACCACCCCTTACTTCAGTAATCACCAGAGAAGATCAGATCTCCTTGCTTGGACTAACATTCACCTCCAGTCGTTCATGCCATAAACACATCACAAGAAACTTGGCATTCTCTTTAGTTCAAGAGCTTATTTTATCCTCAGCCAACTTTTAACTATGATACAAATCCCAAATCTGCCCATACTTAGAATGCTGCTCACATGTTTGGAGTAGTACACCTAAAGCTTCCCTTAAAATCCTCGATGCTGTCCGGAGGTGAGCAATTTGATGATCCTTCTCTTACAGATTCCCTTCAACCTCCATCTCGCAGATGCAGTGCTTTAGTACTCTGAGTCTATTCTACAGGCACCTCCATGGTCATTGCTCCAGTGAATTCGCAACCTTCCTCCACTTTCTGTTACACCTGTCCAGCATTTCTCTCCTGCTTTTCCGGTCTATTGCGCCCACCTGTCTTCTGGAACAGCCTTCCTCATAAAGTATTCCCAAACAAATACAATCTCTTCAAAAAAAAAAAAAAATCAATAAACTTTTTTTTCTCAATCCTCATGGAACTATCTCAAATACTGTTTCGTTTACAGATGATCAAATGATTATTGCAGGAAGTGAACATATACTCCATAAACATAAATACTAAAAAAATTGGATGAAAATATCAAAGACAAAATAAACATCACGGATTTTAAAGAATTACCTGCAGTCAGAAGTAAAATCGTGATTCAAAATAAAATTGTAGAACAAATTAACTGCTTAGGGTACCTTGGATGTGCAGGATCGTTACAAACGAGGGCGATGTTAACGCCCACCTTTCAAACTTCCTGCAGAAACAGGAATTGGCAAGAATATTTTCAAATTTAACCAAGTTCAAAAGCACATAAGAATAAGAGGTTATAAAGTTTTGGCAAGATCTTCTCTACTGTACGGAAGTGAATAGTGGACAATAAAAACTGCAACATAGAGAGAGAGAGAGAGAGAGAGAGAGAGAACCGAAACAGGAAAAATAAAATTCTTCCGAAGAACAAAATATCTGAAGAACCACGTGGATTAAACGGGACATCCGCAAAGAGATACTTCGACACCCACTGGGAGGACGCACGAGTCAGAGACGAAAAAGACACCGGAACAGGTCTCTGGGTTCAAATCCCTGAAAGAATGAGGAGGAGGGGAAGGATGATAAGTTGCTTACGTGGCGCAGGAGAACTCGTCACTTAGAAAGGTTTACAACGCACGTGCAACATGCGCACATTTTCTTTTGGCACACAAACATTTCTCTTCTCTTTCTCTCCACTCCTCTTGAGGTGGGAGGAACAAGAATCGACAAAAACAGTAATCAGCTCCCCCAAGTGGTGGGACCTAAGAAGACGCTGAGAGGGTTTCATTATGCCCCTCAGGTAGGGCAGGGGCAGAATGGAAAAAGAAAGGAAGCAGTTGGGTGGAAGGAGTGAGGAAGAGTTGATTGCGAGGGGCGGGACGCGTCTTGAGGGACAGAAGCGAAGAAAGCGATCAAGAAGGGGAACAAGACCAAAGGGGAGTCTTCCGCTAAAGGGATGGGGAAGGCGAATGCTGCAATGACCGTTTGGCGATAAATTAGAACGAATTCCGAGTTTCGATTCAATCGGAATTCCTTCTTTGTACCAAGAGGATGAATCCTACAGGGGAGGGGGGGGGGCGGAAGGAGTGAAAACTTCCTTGGGACAGGGAATGAAGAAAATGGTGATTCTTTAAAAGGAGTGTCTGAGGACTGGCCACTGCCTCCCTCTCCTCAGGGAATCACTTGCCCGATGCGAACACCTGTGGGTGTTCTGCTTGAACGTGCATGGGCGAGCCGAACTTATGCTTCGGTAGCACGAGAATAATACGGTCCCGTGATTGCGTGGTGGAAGCGTATTACGGAGGGAGGGAGGATTCGATTATAACCGGGGGGGGGGGGGAAGAGGAATCCGCCATCGCATGACGAGTTTCGTGGTCGTCTCAGACTCATTGTCTTCACGGCTGTCAAGCAATTTGTGTTCGGAAACCTTTTGTGCAGCCGACGCAGGTCGAAGTGCGCTCTCCGTGCTGCTCTCCCGCACTGAAAACCTCCAATGGCAATGACGTCACGCGGCCGGGATGCGGAAACCCCTTCTCTGGCGCCATTCGTCACGCCGGAGCTAATTGCCGCTAATCCAACAGAGTCGTGAGATTTCACGCGTTAACGGCAATCGACTGCTTACCTCACTCGCGGTGTAATTATCTCGTTGCTACGGGTGACACGGCTCCTCCCTCGTGACCTCCGGGGACTCATTGCGTTAAGTTGTTTTGATTTACTTTCTTGAGCTCCTTCATCACGAGCACTTTCTTCACACACTCCTCCAACCGACTCGAAACGTCCTCATCGAGTTTCGGTCTCGTGCTTTCTTCCCCCTTCCCCCCGTTTTAATAAACGCATAGGGAACTACCGAAATCCTGCATCAAGCGCGACCTCTTCGTCCGGAGGTTCCTCGACGCATTCGCAATGATTTTCATTTCTCGCAGCAAGAAAGAGTTCCCCTCCCGTACCTCGGACGAAGTTCGGACTTCTCTTCTCGATCTTCAAGAACTTTGACCTTAATCTTTCACGGCAAGCTGCGTCTTGGCAGTTTGAATTTTTCTTCCGCTACGGGTATTAATCTTTTCCCCAAAGGGTTAGCACACAACTCACGTGACTTCTGCTTGGGACTTGGCGCATTGGTTTGGGAAGGCCGTCAAAAATCTTTGTAGAGGGCACCAGCGGAAGGAACTCTCTAAGAAGACTGCGACAGTCATCGCTCGACAGACTCCATAACAGCGATTACGATCCGGTGTCACCGGAATGCTTTTGGCCTTTTTAGGCGTTTTTACGGCTGCTTCGTCAGTTTATCGATCTGAAGCTCAAGCAAGTAGAGTTTTTTTTTTTAAATTTCGGACAAGTCGACTATAGAAAACTCCCACAGTTGCGATTAGGAACACAATATGGCGGCATTTTTCAGTTTGCAATTTTTTTTTGAATGTCTTTGTGGGAAGGTAGGAAAGGATTTTTTTTTAATTTTATTTTAGCACCTAAACCAGCTGTTTTCGGATTTTTTCCTTTCTGGACTTGATAGCATTTGTATAACATACGCAGAGAATATTTTGGATGTTTAGAGCCGTCAGCATTTTCAAAGCTACTAAAAATGGTCTTTGGTTCGGTGGAATATTTGGCCTGCTAGTAAAGATTTGTCGCAAAACACTGCATGACGACAAAATACTGTCATAAAGATGAGGAAGGAGAGGAGGAGGAAGTTGGCAGGGAAGAGGGACTTACATCTCGCACTGAGACCTCATCACGTGACGGATTAAAGAGTTTGGGTGAGCTGGAAACATTCCCGTTCTCCAGCTAATTAGGCCGTAGGTTCAAATCCCCCCCCCCCATCACGGACTACGGTTCATTGCCTGGAAAGAAGTCCTGTCTGCAGAGAAAGTTCCTCGATTAGCGGACACTCCGTTAAACACTCCGGGATGTCCCCCCTTAAACAAGTTCAGAAGACATTTTGGAAGACGAAAGACGCATCTGCGAATCACGTGTTGCTTTTGGTGCCCGCAGAAAGGTTTGTTCATTAAAAAAACGAAGCTTCGCTTTTTAAGTGCACTTCCGGGGGTGCTTTTCGAATTATTTGATCGAATTTTATTTAACTAAAACGAATAAACCCCGTTCATCTTCCAACGGAGGCAAAAGAAAGCAGAATAAAAACGCATTTTTTTTTTAAACAACACGCGATGATTGTGATTGTTTTTAAATCAAGGTCTTTAACTTTCTTTAAATTTAGATTTTTAGACCACGGTTGGTCTTCTGTCATTTTTGAGAAACTTTTCAGTTTCTGTTATGTCAGCTAATTGAAAGATCACGGAAATGAAAGAAACATTTGAATTCGTCTGTCTGTCCGTGCGAAAGATGCGCATGATTACCAGTGAACTTCAGGTGGGGAAAGAAATCAAACACGAAACTTCACTTGGAAGTGTGCGACATTTGGAGAGATGACTGGGACCAAGTAGGGGGGCGTGAAGAGTGGTGTGCGAAGCAGCGCTATCCTTCTCTACGGGCGTATGTGTGGGTGGGTGGGTGGGGTTTTAAAACCTGAACTCTCCCACCCTTCGAGAGTCAGCCGACAACTCTCTTCTGGTACGATGTTGTCGGTCTTGTCCAGGGACGAACTTGGCTCGAAGGGTGGGAGAGTTCAGACGCACGTGACGCTGCGTGTCTTCATCAGTGGCGATGTGGATTCCTTCGGGGTTATTTAGCCAAGAAGGTGAAAGGTGATCGTGGGGAGGGGGAGGACGAATCTTTGGCGGTGCTGTTACGTAACCGAAGATGGTCTTCAAGGGCACGCGACCTTGGGTCATCCTTTATACGGTAGCGTGTGCAACTTTCTCGTGAACTGTCCGCACCCGTGTCCAATCTCGAGGCTCCGACAAAGATTCCGCGCACACGAAGGGTCACCGACAGAATCGGAACCCAGGGGGAGTTTTGTTCGCGCATAATTGAAAGAGTGGCCACGACGGGCCCTTTGTTTGTCTGCAGTGACGGCCACGAACGACCCCCTTCGCCGGTGGGATGTGAACTACTGGTGCACGAACGCTGCAGGCGATATTGTTGTAGCGAGCCAATCGGAGTCGCGTGGAGCACACGCGGAGCACGCGAATTTACGGCGTCCTAGTCCACACCGTCAGGCGGAGCCTCACTTTTGATCGCTGCTTTAAAGCGACCGAACTGCAATCATTACGGCGCAGAAGCTCAGGCACGTCAGCAACCTCCAGGTCACAGGAACACCACCAGTGAGCTCCGAACTCGATCGCAGTGAAATGATTTCTCCCAACGCAGTTGTCGAAGGAGCCGGAGGAACATTCTCGGAGGACTTCGATGTCCATCGCAGGTTCGATGTTCAGAGGATGGGAGGAGCGGAGTGGTTCGGGATGTCGCCGCATGCTCTGGACGGGATTCCTTTGGCACAGTGCAAGCAACGTATCCAGCAGGCTTCCCAGCAGATGACCCGCAGTCATCCGAACGCCATGGCACGCAGGAATGAACGCGAACGGAAGCGAGTGCGGATGGTGAACCTTGGATTTGCCACCCTGCGACAGTACTTGCCTCACGTGGGAAGGAAGAAGCTGAGTAAGATGGAGACGCTCCGCTCGGCCATCGAGTACATCAAGCAGCTGCAGCACGTGCTGAACAACGAGAACTACGATGGGGGGACCTTCGACCTCGTAACGGACGGAAGTCGCGTGATACCGACAGCAAGTCGATGGACTACGGTGGTTCCTAAAACTGAACGCACGGATGGAGATGCTGCATGTTCCGGCTATTCGCCGTCTCTCTGGGACGAAGCGGCTGTGTGGCCTCGTTCTCCGGACTCGACCCTCGGTTCAGAGATTTCGTCTTCTCCGAGCAGCTACGCCCAGAAAGAAGAGGTCCTCGACTTCGCCGCCTTTTCCTAAAACAAGGTAGGTACCCTCCTCTCCTTTAGAAAGCTCTCAGGGCACTTCCTCCCTCCCACCTGCAACTTGGTTCCCCTCATAGTGATTTTTTTTTTAGTGTTCTCTTACGGGACGAACTTCGTGTGATTGTCTGAGGTTGAGATGTTCGAGGGACGGGGGGGCTTTCTTTCCGTTTGGGTGACATGTTGGAGTGTACTCATCAAGTACTGGGCATGACGCGAATATTCCAATGAATCCCGAAAAGAAATTCGAGAATTTGCAATCTTACGGCAAATTTCAAGGATGTGAAGGAAATGTTCTTTGTAGATTTCATTCCTTTGTGAAGACATTTCTTTTACTCATACAAGAAAGCTTAAAAATATTTTCCATTTCCTCAATCCGGATTGAAAATCCATTCCTCGACGTGTCTGCCTGCATTCGTGTCAATTTCAAAAACGCAACTCTGTGTTGTGATTTCTTCTTCATTTCAAGCCGAAAATTTTATTCGAGTTCGCTCTTACAAAACGCCTTCAATTTCTTAATGAAAATTGGAGATGGATTTTGTCTCTTCTCTTTTCTTTTGTCTGCTTTTCCATTTCCGTTGCCTTTCGGACGATTTCTCTTGAAAATCCTTTTCACAAACATCGACAGACTTTTTCTTCTTTCCACTTCGCAACGTCTCCGAAAAACGGTGCAAACAAATCTTTGTGTTTCAAGAATGCGTTTCAGGACTCGAACTTCGTTCGAAGCCAGGTATGAAGAAGAAGAAGAAGAAGAAGAAGAAGAAGAAGAAGAAGTGGTGTCATTCAGCTGAGCGACGCCTTCCCCAAACGTGACTGGCTCGTGCATTGCCATTCCATTCAAATGTTCGATCCAAGTGAGACTTTCTGGGGCTCTTCCAGAATTTAACTTGTGAAGCAACGAAAGGCAACTTTTTTTCTTTTTTTTTTTTCGTTTTGTTTGATGGCTGGAGATCGTTATTGACGCCATCGCGTGGGAATCGTGTCCACACGCGATCCTCATAGGCTTTTAATGTGTGTGGTGCTGACGAGGATAAAGACAGTGCGGGGGAATCAACAACTCCGTCAGCTTACTACTCGCAAATGCGCTTCAACAGCATGCGAGTCGGTTCAGTTTAGATCCGACAAATCTCAGAAGTTGAATCGACGTCAAAGGAGATTGTGTTATTGCAGCGACGAAAGGATTATTGCAGTGGGAATTATTGTGAAGGAGTTATTGCATTACGTGATTCCGACACGTCTCGCCCCACTTCGCGCTCCTGCAAATTGTTCGGCAGTAAATAAACGAACAAACGAAAAATGAAGAAAATTTTAAGAAACCAAAACACGGAATGTTAATAACACCCCTCCGGAGGGCCACGGTCCTAAAGACTTGGACTTGCCTAAGGAAGAATGAACTGAACGACTCTTAGATGGCGCCTTTTGCGAGGATGTGAACTCCATGGTTGGCACGGAAACTTTCCACATTTTAGAACTCGTAAAGAAAGTACCCGGATGTCTGGCCAGCATGTGCTCTTAGAGGTAATAAAAAAAAGAAAGAAAGTTTTTGTTATCTCTAACCATTGCCGACAGAACTAACAAGATTGTTGCGTTGATTCCTTGCGATTTTCTTTTCTTTTTCTTTACTGCGATTTGAAAAAATCTATAATTAGGGAACTTCGATACGAGAACAACGAAGTCACCTTAATTTGAAAATTGTGTAAAAGTAACCGAAGGAAGGTTATAGTTTACTATATTCGGCAAGAAACTCTCTGATTCCGATCTTTGAGTTTCTTATTCGGTTTTAAAACAATGTGGGATTTAATATCCCCTTAATTTAAGTAATGTTTTCATTGCCGAAATGAAGCTTATTAGCTCTTTATACTTAAGTAACTTAATGGTTGCACCTGTTTGGAAACTCGTATCGCAGAGTACATAAGTTCTTTTCGCTATACAATTCGGTATTAGGTCGAGCTACTCACTGATGAAGCCTCAAAAAAGGCTGAAACCGGTGGGGGCTATTATGAGTTCGCTCCCTTAGGGTTTTTGCCTTAAGGGAGCAATTTGAGTCTCCGGGAAAAGTGTTCTCCGGCACGGCCCGCTGAGGGGTTTTGTCGGTGAATGCTTTTCTTCGGAATTTGAGCGGTTCTGCTCGGTGGTGGCGTGTGGGTGGAAGGCCATCACTGAGTGGAGCCAACGCTGAGATGGACGGTCTTTCGCCTCGCCCACGATTGAGTGGCCTAGGGATCGTCCGAATTTTTAGAGACGGCTTTACTTATTCATAAAGCTGAAACCGGTCTGGGTTTCAACCTCCCACCATAATGTAATAACAGCATACATTTCCTAGGAAATGTGTTTTTACATTATGGAAATACCTAAGAATAGCGATCAGAATTTACCGACTTTGCTGCGAGTCTTCCGGTATTGCACTACGTGCTAGGGTTACTTGCATTTGCTCACGCCAGTGCTCGCCGATACTTTATAGTTTTCTATATTCGGCAAGAAACTCTCTGATTCCAATCTTTGAGTTTCTTATTCGGTTTTAAAACTATGTGGGATTTAATATCCCCCTTAATTTAAACAACCGAAGGAAGTCACTAAGAAGCTTTGGAAATAACGAAGGAGGTGTTGGTTCCAAATTATTTGCGTGGATGCACACGACGTTATTCTCTTAAGTTCAGCTGCAAAAAATCAAATTAAGTTGAGATCGTTTAAGATAAATTCGCAAATAAGAAGAATATTCCGGATAATTGAAACGCACATAACTGGAGTAGGAACGAGTAGATTGGCTCACCTGGTCGAAGCAGTTACTTTGTGCGATTCTTACTCAACCATAAAAATCTGGGCTAACGAAAATGGCTGCCGGTTTAATGTTAGTAAGTGTAAAGTTATGCGCTTTGGCGTAATTAGAGATCCAGCGGTATATTATATTAGCGGGGTTATGCTACAAGAAACTGAAGAGGCAAGGAATCTTGGTGGATAAGAATTTAAAGTTCAAAGGTCACATAGCAAACGTTGCAAATACAACTCAGAGGATGATTGCTATGTTGAAGCGAACCTTGACATGTAAGGATAAGGAAGTCATTTTGCCTCTTTATAAGACTTTGATAAGACCACACTTGGATTACTGTGCACGGATTTGGTCTCCCGGGTTCCAAGGGGATAAAGAAGCTGTGGAAAGGGTGCAAAGAAGAGTTACAAAGATTATATCCAGATTATGGGATTTAGATTATGAGGACAGATTGCGAGTATGTGGATTACAGACTCTGGTTAACAGGAGAAAGAGGGATAAGAGATATGATAGAGATCTCTAAACTTTTGAATGGTGTTATAGCATTTCAATCGATGAAATTTTTCGTTATATGGAAGGCGGGGAGAGAACACGGGGGCATCCATGGAAGTTAAGGTTGTTCTCAGTGAAGAAAGGGGTAGGGGATAGGTTTTTCTCCCAGAAGAGCAGTTTGTGAGTGGAATAATTTGTCCTTACGGGTAGTGAGTATATCTAATGTGAATGAATTCAAGGGTACGTATAGTAGCTGGGTTGGGTAATTTACAGCCTCCCTCGATGAGTCCTTGACTCCCTGGAGGTCTTAGATAATAATAATAATAATTATTATTATCATCATCATCATCATCATGCGTATCAAGGATTTAGGCCTAGAATGGCCTGTTATGGCCTTAGAAGTCATCGTTGAATCGTTTAAGTGGATAATAATAATAATAATTAAAAAAATTTTTTTTTAACATTTTATTATTTCTCAGATAAATTACATACATTATATGAAGACAATTATGCATAACAAATACTTTTTCGTACATAAAGTTTTTTTTTAAATAATAATAATAACAATAACTGTTTACAACATATATTATTAGAATATTCATAATGATGATTATTACAGATGTTTCTTTGCAATTTTACACTCTATATATACAATATTAATGGATATAATCACTCTATATTGCATTGCAAATTTTTGTTACATCTATTACATACATTACATTCATTTGTTTACATATGATACATTACTTATATTTGTTTACATATGATACTTACATTACATACTTTGGTTTACATGTGATACGTACATTACATGCATTTAGTCACATATGATACATCTTGGATGAGAACTAATTTCTCTGCTTTCATCCTCGAAGTTTATATGTAAGCTTATCTGAGGATGACACCAGTTGGTTATTATCTATTTTTTTTTTTTTTTGCTGTGTTGGGAATCTACGAAATCTATTATTGAGAAATTCGCGCGCGCGCACGCACGCATGTACGCGAAGCCTGAACGAATATATTGTGTTTCATTAAGTTTGTATGGTATTTTGGGTATGTGTTTCTTGTTCGTAGTATGTCCTTGGAGCTCTTTTCAGGCTATTGTAGTTTGTAAGGTTTCTGTATTCAAAAGGTAATTTGTTTATCATGTCTGGGATGTAGAAGTTTCGCGTGGCCTTTCCGTAGTGATTATTGTATTTATATGTGATATAATTAGTAGTCTGAGGTCTTGTTATACGGTATGTATTTCTAACTGTCCTGTAGTTGGCATCGAAATAATGTTTTAGCAAGGCTGCATAGTGACATAAATGTTTTGCTGTCAGTATTTTGTGTTCTGACATTGCAATGTTTATAAGGTCGTGATTTTCTCTTTGTTCCCCAAAGGTCAGTTTTATTATTTTGTACTGTAGTGACATTAATCTATTTAATTTGTAGGGTGCACAGAAAGCATACGTTCGTATCTTAGTATATTTTGGCATAGTGCTTTGTATATTAGTGTTTTTAGGCGTATGGGAACTATGTCTTTTAATCTGTAGAGTTTGCCACTTATTGTTCGGAGTTTGTTGTGTAGATGGTTTATCTGGCTAAATCCAGTTCATATATGCATCGAAGTAAATTCCAAGGTATCGTATTGTTTCAATCTGAGTGATTGTAGTAGTTTCGCTGTTCTGTGTGTTTTTTATGTTGGATGGTTATATATTTGTTATCAACTGGTCGAGTCAGTGGATTTGTGAATATCATTAATTTTCTCTTATCTGAGTTCAGGTGTATGGAGTTTTTCGTGACCTAGTCTATGATCAGATTTATGTCATGTTGCATATTTGTTTGTGTTATTATGGATGGATATTATCGCTGTATCGTCTGCGTATTGGAATATCTTGCCTTTGAGTGGTAGCTGATTAATACCGTGCGTGTAAATGTTGAATAGAGTTGGGGAAAGTACAGCTCCTGTGGTACTCCACAGGTTACTGGTAGCTCTCTGCTTCGGTTTGACCCGATACGTGTGATATGCTTTCTATTTTGAAGGTAGTTTGTAAACCACCTGTGAAGATATGTGAATAATAATCATAATAATAATAATAAAGACGTGATTTAGATTGTGATATTTCTCAGAAATACTTGATAAAGATTGTCAACGAAATGCATTAAGATTTTGATGATGGTTGGTTGCCAATCTCTATGCGATAAAGTCTTGAGCACAATGTGAAGACCGCTGCGAAGGCTTCTGAAGATTACGAGTACAATGAAGATGCGGTGGAGACTTTGCGAGGTTGTGAACAAGACGGCGATGCCAAGCGTGTGGCTTGTAAAAGTACGCACTGCGTGGAACGGGCAGAAAGCGAAAGAGCGAAGTTCTTAGAAAACAAGAACGATATTTGCTTATTGGCGTGACGGACACGTTTAATCTTATCTTTCTCCTCGCGATCCCACCCCAACAGATTATCGATGAATTTCCTTCTCTTTTATTGCCCATTCAAGAAAGAGCTTCTTGCTCAATTCGTTTTTGTTTTTCTTCGACTTATTTACCGCCTTATTTCAGTTCTGTTTTTAAGGCTGCTTTTACCTTCTTTGCTTTGAATTTCAAACATATTTTTAACTTTCTTTCATCACTTTTTTTTTTTTTCTTGCTATGCTGAAGTTACGACGTTTGCCGTAATGGCAACCATGAGTATCTCAAAAATTATCGCCGTCTTAAATGGCCTTACAGAACTCTCTCTCTCTCTCTCTCTCTCTCGAGTGTGCCGATAATAGTATGATAAACAAAAAAGTTCATAGGATGTGCGTATTTCGGGATTCGACTAATCGAAAACAACGGACATACGACAATCAAGTGAAATCAGTACGCAGTGAACTACGGACAGCGGCAGAGTGGAGTGCCTCATCGTGCATTAGAGCGGACCCTAAATGGGAGCCCGTTCCAGTGCACGTGACACAAAAGCAAGTATCTTAGGTGGGTAAAGGAATGTCAGCATTGGACGTCGGAGCATTGGTCGGGAAGGAGTCGCATGGAATGATAAACCCCTGTTTCTATTATTCCATGTGAATGGAAGGAAGGAAAGTGGCAGCACGAAGTGATGGAAGCATCTGATTGGTGATAGCAACGCAACTTAAAGCTCCACCTCTACTCATGAGGGCGTTTGCTATGAAGTGGAATGAAAACAACCCCCTGTTACCAAACCCGATCAAATTGGTAGAATCACGCTCAGGAAATCGAAGTTAAGGAGCTCCCGTAAACAACTCCTTAACTTCGATTCCCTGGTTTAGGCTTCCTAGCAGTTCTGAAGACACATTATTGAGCGGATGGCTTTTAATAAATGCGGTCTGAGATGTTCTCTTTCGTGTTAGAATTGCAGCTGCGACTGTTTTGTGCACTTTTATTTCGCTACACATACGCACGTTGCGTAGCTGTTTGTAACTTACGTATTCTGTTTGTTGTGCACGTGATTCCTTCTCACAGTTGAACTCGTAATCAGAATGAAATCCCACAGCTGAAAATGTTCTCTTTACGCACCTTCGCCTTTCATACGGCCAATCTTAGGCTATAATATGATAATTAATCCCGCTGTGAAGCTGTGCTTGCGCTATTTTATCTCGACGAGTTCTTTAATTCCTTGCTTAGCATCTAAAATAAAATTCTTCCCTGCTTTTCAACCAACATGAAATATTCGAGGCTGATATTTTTACAGATGAAATGCTAACATAAAATGTCTTACTTTGGTCATATATTTTACGGTTGGAGTGGCCTTCACCAGAATTTTGGCAATCTTTGTTCACGAAGTCTTACTGATTTGTGCTTCATTAGGTTTCCGGATGAGAAGTGATGCGAAGAGAAACATCGGGGGACAGTAGAAGAGGAAGAAAAGATCGCGAATGAAAGAATACATCGGCTCATCATTACTGGGACCGAAGATGGGATAAAAAGCCACCCACCCTTACCAGAAAGAGAAAATAAACCAAAACGAGGAGTGACCTTTGATATTCGCCTTCTGATATATCTGGTAGCAGTTTCGTAGTTATTTTCATGATGTTGTTTGCGTCACTCCGACTGACTGGCGGATTCAGCACACCACACGAAGTGAGCTTGATGGATCTCTCTTTAGTCGACACTCATCTTCTGGGATGGATGATGATGATGATGTCAGGATTATTGGATTATCTACCACTGGATGGATAGAAACTTGAACATGATTGGTGGGGGCATGAGTTATTAAAGCTTTTAACACGGGAAGCCAACTGTTCGATTTTCGTTCAACAGTGAACTTCATGTGGCTGTGCAAGGAGTTTGTTTCGTTTAAACAGTTCAGTCTCCGAGTGCGACTACAAAATTTTCGCCCACAAAACGAAGCCGGATTGAGAGAACATCGTGATGGTGCGTTTGTAACAGAATACAAAATATTAGATGCGATAAAGCTTTTCTCCCCCTTGTATGTGAAATTAAATGCTTCGAAAATATCGAGGGGTTCAACCGAGGGGACAACATGACCGACCAAATCTCTTCGTATCGCTTGTCCAAAGCTGTTGATTTTATGTTTGACATGCTGCGGAACGGCTTGGTAGAATCTATATTGGCGATCAATCACTGATCCTTCGAAGCTTCATCTCCACCAATTTCTCATCACGAACTCGACTATTCTTATTTTGAACACGAGTCTGCGCACTGTAATAGTTCAGACTTCCATTCCGAAGACGTTCGATTCACTTAAGATCGGAACTGTGTGCAGGCTAATCAAGTTCCTCCACATAACTTTTCTCAAACTATGCGGCAAAACACCTTCATGGTTTTATTATGGGGGGTCGAAAGAGTTGCGTCGTAGCAGAAGAGGCGAGAAGGAGTGTTTTGAACGAAAAATGCTTTTTAAGCTGAGCAGGCAATGGATGCGATATGTTGAGGCTGGGATAAGCTAGATCCGCCCAAGAAGAGAAAATTCATTTTTAAAGGATGTCGGAACATTATCAAAAGTTGCAAAGCAGGGGTGGGAGGAAAGGATCTTTCAGGTAATAAGACAAGACAGTGTTTTAATAGCAAAGGAATTCAGCAAGTTGCCTTCATCCCCCTTGAGAATGACGAGGAGTCAGCGTTTAGGACATTGGTTATGGAAGATCTTGAAGCTTGATTCATTTCAGTACTACATCGTTTCTCGAATAAAGAAGGCAAAGGAAATGCATTTGTCGTCAGCAAAACTATGAATGGAATTTGAAGTTAGAAAGAAAGAAAGTCCTTAATAAGGAAAAGGAAAGAAAGCGAGGGCCCTGGAGTGCTCTAGCATTGGTTAAGAAATCTGATGAGATGACATCCAACATGACAAGCAACAGAGAGGAAACGAGTCTCAAAGAGTAGGAGACAGACCACGAGATGGCGGCTTATTGACAGGCTTTGTGCCTAACAGAATCAAGCGGCTGAGAAATATCGAGGAATCACAGAGAATCTTTTTATGGCCTGTGTCCAAAGGTAAGTTTACGGAGGAGATCTGCTCTAGAAGGAGAATGGTAGAATCCTTAGTGGTCATCACCAGTTAACTGGAGACAATCCTCTTCATCCGAGAAACATAATAGAACTGAAATAGTTCAATCTTCAAGTTCGTAAGCATTGATCTCCTCACCCTTTTCAAGTGGAATGAAGGCAACTTAATGGATTTCAATGCGGTTCAAACACAGTCCTGTCTTAGATAATATAATATATATATATAATATATATATAATATATATAATAAGCCGAAAGGCTATTTTATCGGCGAATTTGTTAATTAAGAGGGAGATGTTAAATCCCGTTTTATTTTATAGCCGGGTACGCAACTCGGGTCGAAATCCATCGACATCCAAAGAGTTTCAATGCCGAAAAAACTATCGGCAGAACCAAGTGTAAATGATCACTTGGATAGTACAACACCCGGGTAACTCCATGCAAAGGTGGAGCAAGATCCCTCACTAACTTTAATATTCTTTCATAATGTAAAACCCAGCTCCTAAGAGATGTATATATATTGTTTTACATTATGAGAAGAGGTCACTACCCAGACCGGTTTCAACCTTTTGTGAGGTCTTATCAGTGAGTAGGTAGACCTGAAATATCAAGGTTTTAAGTGAACAGAAACTTACATACCTCTACTATCGAATTGCCGAAGTGGTGTACTATATATTGTTAAATAATGTTAACTACAAAGATAATAAGCCGAAAGGCTATTTTACCGGCGAATTTGTTAATTAAGAGGGAGATGTTAAATCCGTTTTATTTTATAGCCGGATACGAAACTCGGGTCGAGTTTCGTACCCGGATTGCATGGAGTTGCCCTAGTGTTGTACTATCCAAGTGATCATTTACACTTGGTTCCGCCGATAGTTTTCTCGGCATTGAAACTCTTTGGATGTCGATGGATTTCGACCCGAGTTTCGTACCTGGCTATAAAATAAAACGAGATTTAACATCTCCCTCTTAATTAGCAGTCCTGTCTTGTTTTGGGGCAGGCTGGATGAAGGTTTGCTCCATGCTGCTAGGTAAACGGCAGGTGGATATGAAGGATTACGGCATGAAAAGGTGATACCAGATGGGGAATATTTTTGGTGAGCAAATTCTGAGTACAGTTGAGGAATATATATATATCAAGAGACTTATTAGTATCCTAATGGGCCCTTTTCTGATGTTCTTCTCATGAAAGAACAGAGGAGGTATGTGTGGATAATCCTTGGAATAGCGGGAGGATATTTACCCCAGTCATTTAAACAAGAGCTGGGCGAAAAGACCGAAGCCAAGAGGTTGGTCTGCCTTATCTTCGGGTGATGGGATGGTCTAGAGATATAAGAGAAACGGAAACAACAAAAAGGCGGAAGTTCTCCTAACAGTCTTAGAGAGAACTAGAAGGCTCCACTGGCCGTTCACCCTTCAATGTCTGCTTTAGACTTGATGAAAGTTTTTTACATTTGTTTCGGTATAAGTAGATAAGTAAATAATAAGTAAATGTAATATGTAGTATAAGTTGTGAGAAACTTGAGTTTTAACTTGAGCCAGCGAATGTGTGCTGCATTTTTAGCTTGTACTCCTTTGACACATTTGTTGAAGAATCAGAGTTGGATAGCGATCGGGGATTAAGAGGGGAGGGAAATGGAGAATAAACGCACTCATCCCAGCGTGAAAATCTTCAGTTATTTGATGGAAGCAAGTGCTGATTGCACTAAAACAGAGGGAGTAGTGTATGTTATTTCTGGGAAAACTCCCATGTTACTCCTCTTAATAAACTATTATAATTACGGCTATTTTGCCTACTTCAGTTTAGGAGTGCCCCTGTTTAACTGTCATTGGCTATTTACTCACGGATTCTTAGGGCATTGTAGATGTAAATTTACCAAAAAGTGTATGTAGCATAAAGAAGAGAAATTTACACGTACCTTTTTCTGGGTGTTGCGGCTTTTCTTCTTTCTGCGCAGATATCATAGCATATCTGAAGAAGGTGTGTATGTGTGTGTGTGGGGGGGGGATACTCTGGAGAAGAAACATGGCAATATTTATTTCACTCCCTGGATAAGTGATTCACTTCCGGTGGTGTTTCACCTGGCGATGAAAATCATTTACCACCTAGCCGTAGAGTTTCATTTTGGGACGTCAATATTATATAGAGATGGTGGGTATTAAACCTCCAGCATTATTTCAAAGCAGAATAAACTTCGGAAGCTTCGAATTCTCTTACGAGAACAGAATCCTCTGATATCCAATACAATAATGTTGGATCTTGAATATCCGCTATTTCCATATAATTTACTTCTCCGAAATGAAGCCGTGCGGCTCTTTCTTTGATAATTACTACGACCCACCCACCGAGAGTTCACTTACGAGAAACACAACTCCCTGACATTGGACTACTTTGGTTTTGAACGGAGTTTTTGCTTTTGTGAGCTTTCAAGGGGGAAAGTGTCGGCTGGAGTGGCCGCGATAGGTGTGACTGCTTCGGTGGATGCTTTTCCCTGGAATATGAGCGGTTCTGCTCGGGGGTAGGGTGAACCTGTCACTGAGTAGAACCACCGCTGAGCAATGCGTTAATTGATCCTTCCGGTCACTCATTCAGGTTAGGACAATCTAAGGAATCACCAAGGTTTTGAAGATGCAATTGTACAAAGCATGCTCGCTCCCGATCACTGCCCTCCAGTGGATGCTTTCCTACAGTGTAATTCCTATTGACATGCCCGTCATCAGGGGCCCATCGGTGGGTGGTGTTACGTGGGATATGAGCGGCTCTGCTTGGTGGTAGGGTGGGTCTGTCACTGAGAAGAACCATCCCTGAATAATCCTTCGGTTCTCTCATTGATTGGGTGATCTGAGGGATCGCGCAAGTTTTTGGGTTTTTGGAGAGTCCTTAAACAAAGGTCTTTGAAGAAAACGAAATAATTCGAAACTGCTGTTAGACTAATGAGACCTGTATCGCATTGCACTAATAAAAGGCTCTTACATGGACGCTTGGGCAGCTCTCTTGTCTTTAAAATAGTGCAAGCTAAAACAATTCCGATGCGAGGATTGTATTCTCATAAGCTCTTTGGTTCCGAAGTTTCTCCATATAAATGAAATAATGTACTGAAGGAGGCAGTACTCACATCGTCAAGCCCATTTGCGGAAAAAGGCTACATCACGGGAAAGAGGGATTGACTTGCCTGGTAGCTATACATTGCGCGTCACGAGCCTTTAAAGGCCCAAATATGATTTCTTCATATAATTTTGAAATTCTTAGTAGAAGTTGAAAATATGAAAGGAGTTAATTAGATCCGTTCGGGCCCTCAATTGCAAAATGCTTTCGTTTGTTATCGTCGTGATACGACGTGGTCCCCAGAATGCCTTCAGCGTTTTGGAAGGAACTTCATGACTCAGTCTCCCGTGTATGTGTGTGTGTGTGTGTGTGTGTGTGTGTGTGTGTGAGAGAGAGAGAGAGAGAGAGAGAGAGAGGTGTTGTCTGCCGTTTTGTTATTTATCTTCATAAATAAAAAACAGCGTTCAGACTGGTTTAAATCCATGAAAATCCGCCAAATAAAGTTCTTCTCTTTTAATAGGAAATGAATTCTTTTCTCTTCACACTAAAAAGTTCAAAAGTGCCATCTGGGGATCAGTGGCAGCACCTAAAAGTGTGTGGAACCGTGGGTGGGAGAAGTCGTGGTTGCATTTATGGCGATTCCATCAAGTTCTTAACTTTGGTTCATCATTAGTTCGAGCTTGAACCCCCCTTCCCCCCAAAGCGGCCGATTGAAGTCCAGCATTTTTAAAATTAAAATTTAATTTTTTTTTAAATGTTGGGTTTATACAAGAGACGTTGGCTGGTCAGCCTAAAGGACGTCGTCAGAACCTTCTATGGAGGGGGAGTTGAGAAAGGAGGAACTCGTTCACAACACAGTAAACTTGGAAACGGACGGGGGTCTTCGCTGGTGTTCCTCATGACCTGGAAATGTGTTGCTGGTCGGGGAAGCCCAATGACCAGAGCTGGAGCAGCTAACTCGGTTGTTCGTGTCTTCGCAAGGCATTACTTCCAAGAGTTGCACTTTTGGGTGCGAAGTTTGTCACACCAGAAGGGAAGACAAATGAGATTATTGTGGTTTGCATCTGGAAATATCACCACAACACGTGGCTCCATCTGGAGGAACTTCAAGTGCCCTCCCCGTGTTTCCCTCTCTCAGTTGGGGAATTCGATAACCACAAGACTGAGCACGACCACTTCGTCCCCTCGTCTTCCCCCGCCAATAAATCTCCGTACAATTCTGGCTGTGAAATTCTGCTTGCCGCAGTGAGTCTCGCGCTGCTTTGCCTCACCAGGTCGGGTCAGGTCGTGGCTTGTAAACAATACGCCGTAATAGCTGATTACCGTCAACCGTAAATCAGCTTCACGCCTCATCGGAAAGCTCGGAGAGGCGGAAGCAGCACGCAAAGAAAGTTTCTGTGAGAACGCGGCGAATGTGGCGAAACGAACTCTGGGAAGGAAGGAACGGAAAAGGGGACGGGGGGGTGGTGGAAGAAGGCCTTTTCTGTTCGCTAGAAGAACTGATTCGGGCTCTGACGCAAATCACTTCAGGTTTGCCACGCTTGGAACTCATCTCGGCTGAGATGAGTGCAAGCACCCCTTTTATTTTATTTCCCCTAACCTATTTTACGGATGTCCAAGTAGCGTGTTAATCCTCCCCTCCCGCCCGAAGTTCTTTAATTTAGCTTTGAATTAATTTCATTTGTTTTCTTAAGCTAAAACCGCATCATCACTTTGCTGATTGTTCGTTTCTTTGAATTATTTCGCAGGTTCGTCAGTTGAGTTCGTCAAGTTCAGCAACGAAGCAAAAGAGCGTCATCAGCACTAAAGTGAACATCGCGGCCCCGTCAGCGCAATGGCGAGAGGATGTTTTGAGAAGAAACTTCACAGCAGCGAGAAGTGGATGGAGCCTACGCACCGTGTGAGGACTTACTTCTGGAGTCGCTGAAAGACTGTTTTGGACAGTGGATTCAAAGGGATGGACAGAGAAGGAGATCGTTCCGGATGGAGTGTTCTCTCCACTCTTTGTACAGGATCGATGTGTTTATCCAATAAACCTCAAACACGCGTGTATTTAGTTTTTATTTATTTATTTTATTTATGTCACTAGGAAGCACGAGAACATGTATTTTATTTTTAAACTGGAATTCAAAGGCCAATTTACTGGACTGGAGGCAAGTATTGCGATCTGCTCTGACAAATTGGAAAAATGGAGTCTCTTTTCATTCTTTGCTTCTGGAACAGACGCAAATAAATAATCACGTGAACTTCATGCCTTACTCTCCCTCACCACGGCGTAGCACGCATGTCTTTCCTCGGCGCACACATCGAAACGCAACGTCCCCAGCAGAGCGGATGTAACAGGCAATTTGGACGGTGAGAGGGAACCATACACCAACGATTCTCACCTTACAAAGATCCTGTAGTTAACAAGAGTTATTGCTGATCATGTTTTCGGCTTCATCATCAGATAATTACACCCCCCCCCTTTTGTTTATTATCAGTTCGCTTCCGTATTTTCTGTGACGAACCGGAACTTCATCATGAAAAACTCTCAGTCAAGAACCTTTTCGCTCCCAATTTTGGCAGTATTAATCGCACCACAGGTTTGTAGCTTAGTTGGTGTCTGCTTGATGGTATGACGTAGGTTCTACTACGAGGACCTTAATCGGGACTTTTCAAAAGATGTCGGTCTCAAACGGAGATGTCAGGGATTTTCTTCGCGGAAATTTGGGATATTCATCCCGCAAAATTGGCAAATCGGCTATCAGAACCCAAGAAATTTACATCGAGACGATTGGATTAACTGCGCTGTCAATGTCCGTGGCTGGTCATTGAGCCTGACACGAAATGAAAAGGGATTCATCCAGCTCCACGGATCAGTTTTATAATGCATTTCAATAACGAAACACTAATGAAGTCTCAAACACGAGTATCGAAAAATATGCGAGAAGAATCTAAAAAGTAAACAAGTGATTAATTTAATGTTCGCTGAAAGGATATCATCAGACAGACGGCTTTGAAATTTGAGAGTCGAGATCCATCCTCTAGTGCAGTGCTTCCCAACCTTTTTCACCTCACGGCACACCTCACAAGCACGTTCCACGGCGCACTATGAAGGAACATTTTTCTATTAACATGATTAATTTCTTCTATTTCATACAGGGATTCAATTAATAACATCTTTCTTTCAAATATTTTTGCATTAGAATACAGAAACATTCCATTCGTTTCGGAAAGTCTTCTTCTGCGAAATAGTTTTGCAAAAGTAGTTCTTTCTTATTTACAAGTACTTCTTATTTTGCAAAAGTAGTTCTTTCTTATTTACAAGTACTTCTTATTTTGCAAAAGTAGTTCTTTTGTCATAAGCACGAAATAAACGAAACGAATGGAATGAAAAAAACTTAGTCCATACATCCTCAGTGACTGATATTTGACATAGTTTTTATATCGCATCTATAAAGTAAATTGTCAGATTTGACTGAGTGAAACTGTGACTAAATTTTTAGAACACTTAGTTTATAAAATTATGATGTGAAAATACAAAAGTAAAATTAATTATACACAAGAGAATTACTGACTATTTATAAATATGCTAATAATAATAATAATTTAATGACAAAATAAACATTTTAAATATTAATATAAATATGTACAATATTCTTTTGCCACAGTTATTTCAGTGAGATACTGGGGCTTGTTTCTGTGAACACACCTGTTTTATATCTGGGTGTATGGTCGAAAGAGCTACACGCAATTCATGATCAAGACTCTTCAATGATGATCTCTTTAAATTCTTGATAGTGAGCACAGAAGAGAATCTTTGTTCACACATGTATGTTGTAGCAAATGGTAAAAGAATGTTTATAGCTTTTTCGCCGATGGATGGAAACTCCTTTTTTTTGCAGTTACCCAGAATCGAGATAATGGAACATCCTTAAACTCGACTTCAAGGGTACGATCACTTTTTAATTCTAATAACTCCTCCTTTTCTTTCACTGATAAATCGAATACCATGTGACTAATGAAGATGCAAATAGATTTCGAACCCAATCGAATTTCTTTGTCTCCGTTAATTCAAAGTAGTGATGAAGCTTTCTCTCATGCATGCATTGGTGTTGATCTACAAGTTCTAGTAGTTCTTTTTTAAGATTCGAGCTACAATACTAGAGTCTAGTGGCACAAACGCTCATTCATTGTCAAATGTATTTGCGAATTTCTAGTTCTCATCATCGTCCCAATCCGTTTAGTCGACAACGAACGTTCTTTGTCGAGATTATCAGAACAAAAACCAAAAATAAGAGAAAAGTTCATTTTATTTATTTCTTATTTTCCTTTACGCGATTATTGTTATCGTATTAGTAGATGGCGCTTTGGTCAATGTTATGCAATGTTCGGTTGGTATTTTTGGTGATCTCTATTAATAGATTACAGAGTATTTCTGAATTGGAACTGTTTATCATTGACTTTGGTATGTTGGTCTTTTTGGTAATCTGTATTAATAGTTTACAGAGTATGGCAGAGAACTGTTTATGGTGATCGGAAGCGTCTTCGGTTCCTTTGTGAGTAAATTCATTATTTTGTTGCGATTCTTTCATGGATTTTGTGGGTTTTGATAAGCCTAATTCATTACGTGCGCGATGAACTGTATTTGTTACTGGAAAATATAACATCCAAGTTAATTTGTGAGTCAGTGCTGGTTCTTGTTATGAAAATGATAAAAAATGGGAATTCAGCTGATCTGTTTGAAACGAAACACTCACCAAATAAATATTACCGTATTTCAATTTGAATTTATCAACTTTATGCCTAGTACAAACAACAGATACGAGACAAGTAATTACAATATGTAATTAGAGCGTGTATTATTGACATTAATACAAAAGTACAAATGCAACAAATCCGATACAAGATGGGGTAAAATATACACTGTAGGATGATGCAAAATGTAAGGAAAGATTTACTAGAATAAACATAAACACATATTTGTAACCCAGGGCGATTGCCATACTCGCTACTAAAAAACATACGCAAAAGAAAATTACAAATGAAGAGCGCCTTTTGAAGTAGGCTGGTCATATTTCCTTGAAACAAAAACAGGACATTGGGATGACAAAAACTGGACAGGAGTTATGTAATATTCTGTATTCATGAAAAAATTAAGACGATAAAAGAAGTTTTATTACATAAACATTTTGAGCTCACTCACCATTATTCTTCAGTGACAGAACCCATATAAAAATTTAGGTAGACGTAGAGGGGAACTGTATTTCACTACGATCGTACCATGAATATTTCTCCGATGAAGTGATCAACGCAACAAATTTCGACATCTTAGCATAAAAATTCTCACACTCCATGACACAATTTGTCTTACAACTAACATAGCCCTCATTGCCATCATAGCCTAAATTGGCTTTGATAGCCGGAAAAGGGGTGATATGATTGAGACATTCAAATTACTGAAGGGTTTTTACAAGATTAATTCAGAGGAAAGTTTTCAGAACAGGTCTGGTGATGAGAGAACTAGGGGCCATCCATGGAAACTGATCAAGAATGTAGTTAGCAAGGGTGTTAGAAGTAGGTTTTTTACTTGGAGAGTTGTGAATGAGTGGAATAAGCTGTCAGAGTTTGTTGTGGGTGCCATGACTGTAAATGAGTTCAAGGCGAAGTATGATAGATACTGCGCGAACGCGAATAGTTGTTCTTGACATGATGTTTAGGGCCTCCCTCGATGTGTCTAAGGACTCCTTGGAGTTTCCCGTAATAATAATAATTATATTTTAATTATATATTCAGAAGATACAGATTTCGTATGTCTGGTACTTTTCTGGTAATTCGTCGAAAAGAAATTTCTCTTTCTGTTGGCCTTCGGTGCTGCCAAGTTTTTCCCACAGCGCAGATTATAATCCCGAATTACATACAGAAAAAAAAAAGTTGATCCTGACGTACATTAAGCAGCAGTAAAGATAAAGTCTCCGTAACGGTAAGATATCGAGGATGGTGTACAGTTCTTCGGTGTGTATGACGCTGGACAGGAAGCGCTCTTGTTTTGCTTTGGATTATTATTAGTGACAGCAAGTTATTGTAATAATCTCCATCCCAGCAAGTGATGCCGTACTGGAGGGAGTAATTTACCCACTAAGAAGTAGTACAGGCATCTCGGAAATGCTATACGCACATATTTTTTTTTTTTAACATAATAGAGTCTGTTGATGTGTCACATGTTGCTTGTCAAAAATGTAACATGGGAATTCCACTTTAATGGCTGTCGATATACAGAACTAAGTACCTTGTCGAGTTTTTTAATTTTCTTTTTATTAGTTGGCAATGACATACTTCCTGGCCATCGCAATTTAAGTCTTGATAGATTACGATCCAGCTTATTTGCTAAGATGAGTACATATACCTCACTTATCTAAATTTAGTTTGAGGCATTTTTTATGAAAGTGTTTGCTGTTTTTTACATGTTCATTTCAAAATTGCAAATATCCTCTGAGTTGTATTTACAATTTTGGCTATATGACCTCCGAACTTCAACTTTCTATCTACTAGAACTCCAAGATCCCTAGCCTACCAATATAATATTCCATTGGCTATCTCATTACACCAAAGTGCATAACGTACATTGAACTCGCAGCCATTTTCAAATAATTCTGAAAGTACTGCATATTAGTTGCATTCTTGATTACCTTCTCCATCTTTGCATTATTATATCAGCAAATGGCTGTATGCCTCCTGTTAAATCCCTCCCAATGTCATTAATGTGAAGATTAAATAACAATGGACCAAGGATCGATCCTCAGGATACACCACTGGTCACCTTAAATCTCGTGGACTCACATCCCTCACACAACACTTTTTGATATCTGTCATCCAGCCATCTTTTTATCTGAACTAGTAGTTTATACATCTGAACTCGAGTCCCACATCCTTCAACTTTCGCAACAGCCTTCCATGATGAATCCTGTCTAAAGCATTAGCAATGTGCCAAAGCATCATGATGTATCCATCCCCCCTTGTGTAGCTTGACTGCAAAGTTATAAAATGTGATCTAGTTGTTCATTGCAAAATACAAGTTCTCTGTTAATCCATTTTTGTATGCAATCACTTACTAGCTTTTCCAAACTCATCAAACCTCTCCAAAGATATTGATAGGTCAATAGTTAGACATATCACTGTTTGCACCACCCTTGTGCAATGGAATTATCATATATTCTTTTTGCTTCTGTGGAATCTTCCCTGCGCCAAGACTCAAATTTTACAGCCAGGTCAAAGGAACAGTCAGTTGAGCCGAACACTCTTTTAGCACCCGTGTTGATATCCCATTAGTCCCATTCAGTTTAGGTGAGAGGTGAATTTCATCGCCGGGTGTGACCACCGTCCCGCTTTTTGGAGGCCTGAAATGGTTTGGAAAAGTTCAATTTTTGATCTGTAGAGCAGGCTTTCCGTTCTATGTAAAAATAAAGAGAAAATTACAAAATATATATTAAATTTGATAAAAATGAAAAAATGCTTAGCCCACCCACAGTACAATGCAATGTACTTTATTTATGTGGTTTTCTAATGCATCGAGATCCACTTCGTTGTAAATCAGAACAGTTTCATCAGCAACCACCGCATTTTGTAACCACACAGATCATTAACATCGATTAAAAAACATAGTTCGAGTACTCTTATATTTCATATTTTGTATTTCACTCTTATGTTTTCCGAAGTCTATTTAGCCAACAGAAAACACTATTATGTTTTCTGTTAGCTAAATACGATTTAAACCAATTATACGCAATGGCATATCTAGAGATTTTTGTAAGAGCAGAGATCGTGATGGACTGAGTCCATCACCAAATCTCATGATGGACTCAATCCATCATGAGCTTTGGTGATGCCTAGAAAAATAGTTGCAGTACACGTCCTAACATCGCTTTCTTTAGACCGGGTCTAAAACCTATATTGATTGGGCGAAACACAGGTTAGAAAGATAGATAGGAAAAGAAAGAATGAGATAGTATAGATATCGGTCTGTAATTTTTTTTATTTCCTTATGGTCTTCATCGGAGTGCTATCAGTGAAACTATCTTTGAATGTTCAATAAATATCCCCATTTTCGGTTGATTTATTTATGATGTTTGTTAAAAACTTTAATTTGTATTTAGCTATCATTTGTAGGTTAATTTGACCATGTCCCGTCTTTCCCCACACCCATGGCAGATTGTTAGCTGTTTTTGATCAATTCATTTCTGGCGAAGCTCTTGTAGATGTGACTAACGGGCAATGGCAAGAATCTGAAGGCTTGCAGAATAGCGCTGTCTGCATGCAGTCCATTATTTTGCAGCTTATTTATTGAAAATTCACGTAAGAATCTCACTGTGGAGGACATTGAATAAGCAGATCTGAAAGTGATTGTGAATTTCGTGTATAGGGACGAAGTGAACTTTTCACGGAATCGGCTTTCTGTATTCCTTAGGTTTTACAACGATTGCCGGTCAACATTCGAATGCTTCGGGTATTAATATTCAGGAGCATGACTGTAACTTGAGTATAGAGGCCTAGTCTGTTACTGAGGGACAACAAAAAGGTTTAAAGGAAAAGGTGACACCAGAGGTTTTCATTTCATTCATATGAAGGATATGAAGAAGTGACATCAATCACAAGTGAAAGAAGTTATCGGCACTTAATACTCCAATAACTCAGATGTCTGAGTTAACGGATAGTTAGAAGTAAATTGTAACTGTTCTCCTATCTTTACGGGGTTCAGTGATAGTAAAGGGAAGGAAATGCGATCTGGAGAAAATACGTACAGTGACTGAAATGAATTGACCTCAATTAATAGTACACGCAATGGCGTATTGGTCTTCCGATAATCTTCATCAAGTGCTGCGTTAATTCCACTTACAAATAAGCTGCCCAATCTTACCATATTGCGAATAATGGTTGACGTTCGTGTTGGTGGATCTCCCCCAATAAATCTACAGACTCCAAGGAGGTTTAATAATAATAATAATAATAATAATAATAATAATAATAATAATAATAATAATAGAGAAACAGCTGAACGTGCTTTCATAGCTAGCTATAGAACTCCAAATGAGCACGTGACACTGTAAGCGTTTTACCTTCCACGAGGTTCGCCGCAGTGATGAAAACAAACAATCGTGTTCAGGAGGCTTTCCTTTTTCATTTAGCGGAGGATTTCTTTCTTTCTTTTTTTTCCCTTTTTTTACATCGGCCTTACATTAAAATTCTTTGTTAAATTTACATTTAACTGGCGTTTATTCGTAAGCAAAGCTGTCAGTTTCTGTTTTCATTTCATTGCATCTTAAGAGCATCTCCAGCTCCTTGATTTGTCTTCTACTAACGCTGGCTTTGAGTTGATGTGGCTTCTTCACACATTAACTCGGAGACTGTCTCGCTTCCGATTGACCACGGCTAGATAATGCTTACAGAACTCTCTCTCTCTCTCTTTCTTTTTTGCAGTGCCTTCTCTCCTGATGTTGCAGTCACTTCGGAGCGACAGATCAAAGTTCCCCATACAGATAGAAAGCAACAAATACTAAGAGTTGCTTGATAGCTCTTCTTATCTTCCATCACCATTCGTGTTTTTACACGCGTCTTTTGGTGTGGCAATCGGGCAAACTAACACATCGTAATCCCACCACAGGGAATGTCGCACTAAGCGATCTTTTCTGTGGGTCGTCGTTCGTCCTGTGTTCCGTCGGAAAGAGAATCCAATAAATCGGATTCTCTTTCCGACTTTGCTGTGAGCTGCGATTGGAGAGAAATTTCTTTCGTGAATATGAACTTAAGAAAAGCTGAGACTCTTTAGGGGAAAACCATATGCAAAAGCGGTTTAAAGGGGGAAAAAAAAGTTATCTTTCCACAAACAATTGAAGTAAAGCCAGCTAATTGCTGCTGCATTCTCCAGATGGGAGTTCTTCCGGCAGAAAAGGCGAGTGGATTTATCGCCTCCTAATCTGTTGTCGAAAACGTGCGCTAAATAATTGAAACGCCCTTGAAAAGTATCTTAAATGGCTGCAGCTTTTCATTGCGGGTACAAAAACTTGCCTTCTTTTCCTAGGCATCGGAGTCAGATACGGAATCGTAGCTCTTACGTATGCTCACATTTAAGCGAAAAAGATGTCCCTTGTTACAGAGCGGGGAGGGGGGCACTTTAGGCCGGTCCAAATGCATTCAAAAATGACGTAGAATCTGCTAATATGAAGTAATGTCAGGTTAGAGGAAATGTATTAATAGCGCAGACACGTGATACACGCGATTGTGTGTGTGTGTGTGTGTGAGTGAAGGGGGGGGGCAGAATGGCTTTTTTCAAAGGTGAACGTATCGCAGATAATGACAGGCCTCGTGGTTCTGACATGACCATTGCTGTTTTGTTAAGCACCGTCTATACGGGTGCCACTATGGCACGCGAGTGCCCCACCCTAAATGCGTCTTTGCTGCCTTCCATCGCCTCTGGCTGATGAGGGCTCAAGGTCCGACCGCTAAATGAGAATCCCTTACTTTTGTCTAGCGATAATTTATAATCCCCCTCCCCCCGCAACCGACGATTACGGTCCAAATCACGTGACCAAATATCTCGTTTTACGTCTGCCCTTCGACCTTAAATGAACAAACTTAAGGATGTCACTACATCATCAGGAATTCCACTTACGAGCAGGGGGAGACGTTGCTTCCAGGGAAGAAATTAAATCTCGCTGGGCCCTCTCAGGCGATGACGTCACAATGATAAGGCTCAGATCACGAGTGGGCGGGAAGAAAACGTAGTTTAATAAGATTATCGGGGTAGGTTATATTGCCCGGTCAATTCGATTAAAACGAGGGTTGTTATTAGCGACACTGTATGCGGCAAGTACATTTCCCCCTTCACCAGAATCGCAAGCTGTGATTTTGTAGGGTTAGAAGTTTGAATCTGGATTCCTTTCACTTTATAGTTGGCGTGATTGGTTCCAAATTTATGTCAGACGTAGTTCGACGTTTGTTTGTACGACCAGCGAACAGACGTCATCCTGCGGTGCAGTTCTCCATTTGTAGACGAAATGTGCTAATAGTAGGGGAGATTCATTGGAATCCCGTGTTGGCCAGCTGTGCCTTTGTACCGGAAGATTCAAATTTCTCGAGAAGGGGAAGCCGAAAGGTCCTCGAAATGAAGGCGAGCATTTTCAGCAACATCACATGCTGCCTAAGTGGAGGAAAGTTTCTCCCAGAATTCTGGGAGTAATTCTGAGCGTGCGCCTCGCAGATACAAAACATCGTTTTCGAGCAGGTTGCGAATTCCTCCCCCCCCCCCCTCCACAGAGAACTGCTGTGCAACGTCACTGGAAAGTCAGCAGCCGCGTTTTAGCGAGCAGAAAACGACTTGAAGAAGGAACGTTTCTCTCTTTGCCCGAATATCGCTTATCAAAAGCTGATGCACGAGCCCCTCCTTTCCGCTTTTTTCCTAAGAGGACACGGCTTGATCTCTCCGACCGATTGCACGTCTGTTTCTTTTGGTCGTAGCACCCCCCCCCCCCAAATACCCACCGTTCCGAATGGTGAAGGTTACCGCAGTGAGGATGAGATGAACCCAGAAGGATCAGTCCACAAGTCGTTTCTTCGATTCCATTTCGTTTCGGTCGGAGAAAGGCTCGCTCCACTCGTGTCGATTTCTCCCCCTCCAAGCAGACATCCCTATCTGGGGGGGGGGAAGCTCCTAATAATGCGTCCCCGAGCATAGTGAACACATTCCTTTGCTTCTTGGGAAATAGTTGGAGGCGAAAGTGTCAGAGATTTCCTTTCGTCACTGGAAGCGGGGAGGGCGAGACGGTCCCTTAATCATCGGCACGCGAACATTCATTTATTCGCAGCTCGGAGCGACACCTACCGTTACTTAACGTTCGTTGCTGCCTTCGGGGACCGATTTCACACACACACACACGCAACGCAAGCATCGGCGATTTCGATAATGAACACTCGAACTTCGTGGCCGACGGGAACGGCAGTTGCGACACGTGACACGGTCCCTTTTGCTGCAAAACACGCGGTCTCCTCCCATCCTGCGGTCGAACTCCTCCCGAAAAAATGTCACCGGAATGATGCACGCGATGGCCCGTAGGTACTCTCTCGTAATGTCCCGCTAATGACACGACTTTCGGCAGAAAATGTTAATTGGCTCCCCATCCTCCGGGCCCGATGGTCGGTGAAATGAGCGGTTGCCGCAACTCAGATCGAGAGATGAAACGTTTCCTTTGCTCGGACGATTTGTCATGTGTCGCCGGATTCGGGTAATAACACGGAGAACGAGCCTGCAATCTCCGCTAATTAAAATGCGATTTCTCCGCAATGGCTGTAAGATGCGCCGTAATGATTCTGCGGAGAAACAACATTCGCTGGCCGACCTTGAGATGCGATCATTAAGCTCACTCAGTGTTTTAGTTTGTGCGACTGCCATATCGAGAAGTCAATCTCGAAAAAATCCCTCAAAATTAACTTGGGGGGGGGGGGGTTCTGGATATTCGTAATTTAGATCGGGACTTTCTTCGGAGACCACGTTCGGGTGTTCTCACCCTTGATTTATAAAAATGTGCTTCAATCGGTAGGGATTTGCACTCTTGTCTCGAACAGAGCAGAACCAGGTAATCCCTCTCTCCCGCTTCTGTATGACGCGAACTGACCGAAACGGTTAAAGTACTTCTTTCTGTGCACTTTTCTTCTTTTCAAATGTTGCATGTCCCCCCCCCCTCCTCCTTCCGGAACTCTTCTTCGTCCTATTGATATCTTTAGCAACAAATTCTCCCGTCTCTCGATCATCCACATATTTTTTCTGTAGTGCATTCTTTTCTTCAGTGCTTTTACACTCTTTGTTCCTTCCACTACGAACAATTTAAGCGTTTTTTTGGAGAATTGAACTTCCTTAGCTGGAAGGTCACACGAAATAAATATTCGCGATGTCGATCAAGATGGAAGGAACACTCGACTGCAAACGTGAGAGGGAACATCACCGCGGGAAACAACTCTGCGCTGAGAAAGGAATGGAAAGCAAAGTTCTTCTTGAGAAAAGATGGCGCTTGGTGCACGCATGGTGGATGAGGTGTGCGGAAGACCTCCGAAAAGTAAAGAAAGACGCGATTAACTGCCAGTGAAGGATGTTGAGATCCTGGACACTCTGCATTGATCTAACACGGCTAGGGGTTTTATTTTATTTTTAATAACGCGGTTATTCTAGTAAAGAAATTGCATTTAAACATGAGTGTTCAAATCATGCAACCCAAACGACTCACATTACGGTTCTGAAAATGTTATCGTTGTCGGGAACATAACAGATCTGGGAGATTCACCGATGCTTTTTGTATGAAACCTTTAAAAGTTAATCCCATTGCTAGTAAAATGATGAAAGACACCAACAATTTCAACACGTACTTGGAGAATTAAATTGATCACAGTCTGGCTATTTAATAAACATAAAGATATCATGTTTACATCACTTCCGCTTCTCTCTCTCTCTCTCACACACGCGAACTGAACAGCATTCTGATTGACATGAATTATGTTTATGCCATTATGGTTGTTGACATAAAATTATCATTCATTTACTGATTAAACTGAATTTGACTCTGATAAAATGAACTTTTAGCCCACGCATGATCTTCAGCAATATGACGATACGAGGAGAGAATTCAGCAGCTGTGAATCGGGTGGTTGGATCATGCAGTGGTGGTTAGCAGACAGAATACAGACCGCAGTATTAAAACAACCAGTCACAGATCACCTTCCAATAGTCACCAAATCGATTTGCAAACCAAAGACGCTAGAGGATGGCCGGGTCCACTACCCTAGAAGAAAGTATTAAGAAATCAGATTTTCTGAGAAGTGACAAAAATGTGGAAACGAATATTGGCGACATTTTCTGCAAATTCATTCATGGATTCTATTTAGGAACATCGCATTTCTCCAAGGATCAAACCATAAGAGCCTCGGTCGTAAATACATTACATGAATTGTGTGTGCACGTGAGAGAGAAAATGCCAAAAATGTTGAAATTTGCGAAGAGTCCTTGGTAAAAATATCAGACCATAAATACCATAAATAACAATGATTTGATTCTGTTGATTTGAATGCTAAAAGGAATTTACACAGGACACACATTTAATTACTTCTTAGCACCCAATGCTTAGCTTGCACAAAGCCTTAAATGTCCCATTACTAACTGCTGGAAGAAACGAGGGCGGCATCTTCTTTCTACCCGCTTATATATCATATTGAGGCTTAAAAACTCCCCGAGGGTTTCAATCGCGAAAAAAAATTAACGAACCTGGAAATATCCTAGAAGACATCGACAAGAACCTTTCTAAATATTAAGAAGTAAAAGAGCTTATTGCAATACTGAGAGGCCCTAATGCGCACGACCCTTCATACGAACTGACGTACTCAAGAAACTCGCAAAAATGTTACGAAAAATCTTGGAGCTCCAAACTCAGAGAAAGCATCAAAATATAACACGTATAAAAAAGATCCCATTCTGGGTTTGACAAATGAACTCTCTTATTATAGCACTGAATGGGAACTATAACACTTATTATAGTTCCCATTCAAATTCGCTGGACCGAGACGTGTGTGTGTGTGTGTGTGTATTTTTTAACTTGGGGATACTGTATATTAGGGTTACCAAGTAATTTTATAAGCTTGGTTATTTAACTCCTAATCCCAAGTATGCAAACAATTAAGTTTGCGCTTGAAACATAGTTCAAGTCTAAAGATGGTACAACACCAGGGCAACTCATTGTAAAGGTGGGTAAAATTTTATTTCCCCATAAACGTCATTATGGGAAAATACTGAGAATAGTGATCAGAGCTTTACCCACCTTTACAATGAGTGTTGTACCATCTTTAGACATGAACTATGTTTCAGGCGCAAACTTAATTGTTTGCATACTTGGGATTAGGAGTTAAATAACCAAGCTTATAAAATTACTTGGTAACCCTAATATATATATCACAGAATAGAGCTACTCAAGTGGAAGGATTTGGTTATTTTTGAATGTTTTGGCAACTTTTTCTACAAGTATACGTCTATTCAACTTTTTTTTTTTTTAATCTGTCTTGAAGGGGTCGGGGATATCCTTTGGGTTTCCGAGACCCTCCCCGAATGGCTCCTATGGGAAAATGCATCGAATCGCATTAAACTAAGTCATTCAATAGTCGAATTGTTCCCATTCAAGTATGCGAGCCGCTTACGAGGGCAGGAGGAAACTTTGGCGGCCTTTCTCATCCTGGTGAAATCTGCATCACGAGCGTCCTCAGTTACAAGAAGAACATAAAATTATGGAGTGGATCTCAGAACAAAGTCAAAAAAAAGTTAAATGTGCAGTAACACACTTTTACACATTTTGCAGGGTAAGCGGGAGTGAGAAAGGAAAAGATTTGAAAACTTTGACGCGATTGAACACGAAAGCAGAGAAAAAAAAAAAAAAAAAAACCGCCATCGTCTAATGAGTTCCTGTCAGGACTAAGACAACAACAACAGAGGAAAATATACAAATAAACAAGAACGTTTTTGCTACAATCTTGGCTCTCGAATCAAATCCTTTTAGTTACAGTTAAATGTGTTTATGTGTGTGTGTGCAGAAAGGTTGTAAAATCGCAGCCACGCTATCAGAGTAGCTCGTTCCCGCTCTCTCACCGCTTCTTCTTCGTCGTCCGCTCAGCAAGTCCTCCGGCCTTCCGTCAATGCGGTGGCCTACTTTCTGTTGAAGTGATGTTGGAGTCGCTCTTGCAGCACGCGAATCGGGTTTGGCTGACACCGACCGACGCGCTTCCAAAAGGACGCGATTTCAACACTTCTTTCTTCTCTCTTTCCTTGGGCAGCTCACAAAGCATTATCGTTGGCATTTCGGTAAGATTTTTGTCGGCCTCCTCTGAAAAGTGCAGTCCACTCGGGGTTGTTTCAATCTCCGTATTGCTGGACGATTTTTCGGTCTTCCAGGTGTGAATCCGGTTTTTATATTTCGAGACATCGAGGAGGGGGAGATTGAAGGCCGCAGTCGCTTTCTCTTCCCCCCTTTGGTTTTCCTTGATTTTGAACGACTCGACGAATTCGTGATTGGAGTAGGGCGGGTTAGGGGCGTTGACCACCCACTCAGTTGGTTTCATTTTATGAAACGACGTATAAGGAAAGTAACATTCCTTCTGATCGGGTGTTTCGAAGAGACTTCCGTGATAAGATATTTCTGGAAGGAACGTCTTATATTCCGGAATGTCTGTTCCTTCGACAAATGTTATGAAAACTTCAGTGACCACCGATATCAGGATTTCATCTCGAAATCCTAACTTTGTCTCTTTAAGAAACAGAGACTGTCAAACAAAAGTAAAGGAACTTTCCCATACTTGCAACCATCTTCCCCACCCCCTCTTTATAAAAGTCCACTTCATAAGCTCAGAAATGAGTCTGGTGACTGATCTGCCCGAATCACGTGACCCCAATGCGAGGAACTGAACATTCCGTACGTCTCTTGTACTGGAACTTTGCTAACGACAATGTGTGAGGTCTTTTATGCGTCCCTCCGAGCACGGCAACCATACTCACGCGCAGACTTCGTCCAAAGAGTCACAAAATGTTCGTTTGTGTCCCGAAAAATCTCCGACCTTGAGCTACATCGACCTGTGGACGCAATCGGCGGAAAGGGGGGGGGGGCAGGAAATGCTATTGTGCGGTGTCAATACTTCATCGGAAACGAGGTCAACACTCTGGACAGACGCAGTGGAAGGTAGAATTAGGAGTCGTTTGTCTTGCGGTCGTTACGTGCCGTAATTGCCACGAGACAGATCGCGGAGATGAAGAAACGGATTTGATTCGTCTGGAAAGAAGACACGCACACAGAAGCAAACACCACCCGACATTAAGAGGGCGCGTGCAGCTCGTAAACACTGTGTTTCGGCTCAAAAGAGACGTGCGCGGACTTCTCTAAAACAGTGACAAATCCGCCACATCCAAGTGACAAAACACCCCTCGTTAATGTCACAGTGTGTCGTATTTTTTTTTTTTTTTTTTTGGAGCTTCTGGCGAGACAACCGTGGAGAAGATCCTTTGCGAGGACGAAACCCGACCGAGAGAAATTCGGCAACCACCCCCTTCTTATTAAAGATTTTCGGAACGACATTAAATTTGTTCGCAGCGCCCTCTTTCGGATATTTTGCGATCTCCGTGAGAATAGATTCCGTTCGAGGGGCACGAGGACAGACGCGCTGTTAACACCCACTTAACAGATTCGCGTGCGAAGGGCGAGGCGAAATACGAAGGAAAACATGAGTCGACATTTCACAACCTTTTACCCCGCGGGAAGGGCTGCTGTCCCGCAACGGCGTGTCTAGGGAAAATGAAAATAACAACACGACTTCTCCAGACGACTCCCAACTCATGAATATACGCAACAGCAGAGACGCTGCCGCCTTCGGGTGGAAGCGTACAACTTTCCCTCGCGAGACCCAAAGAAATCACTCGCCAGGATTTCTTCAGAGCGAAAGATATTAATCGACTTTTAATGTCGGTGGCTCTGAGCGATTGCAGGACAAGCGGTGGTTTTCATCGGTGTGTGTGTGTGTGTGTGTGTGTGTGTGTGTGTGTGTGTGTGTGTGTGTGTGTGTGTGTGTGTGTGTGTTGGTGGGGGGGGGGGGCTTTTTCTAGGAAGCGCGTGAGCCCTGGACAGCAAGTATGTTTTGGTGCGCACACTCCGCTATGAAAACAGTCGCTCCCAGAACAAAAAGCTTGGAGGTAAACTTAGGCTGGCCTCCTCGGTTAGGGAGTTTACCGTTGTTCTCGCTAGGTGGAGTGATCGAGTTCATTAAACACTAGACTCATTTCAAAGCGTTAGGCATTGCGGAGAGAACTCGTTGGAGTATTGGAATTAACTGATTATTTCAAAAATTGCAGAAATCAACGAGAAGTTTCAAAGAAGAAAAACATCAAGAAGTGCATTCTTCAGAGAAGCTTCAATTAAACGAAGAACATGAAGAGAGCGTTTGAAAGATTTTTACTGAAGGCGAATAGTTAAGAAACCATCGAAAAACGAAAGGATTAGAAAAGGAGGACGATGAAAAGTGTCAAACTAATTGCAGCTGGAATGAGTTAGCATTTGTGTGTGTGTGTGTGTGTCTTCTTTGGTCCTTGAAGAACTTGTACAAAAACCTATCCAAGATGTACAACTGATCTGTATCTATCCAAACATATTAAAATCATTTTAACCTTGATTACAAAAAGGGAGATCTTTAAGTCAGCCGCTTATTATATGCAGGTGATGTCGCACTCCTTAAATACGAGATTCGATTCCCTAAGTAACTTGAATAACAGCTGCAACAGATTTGGCAGCAGTAGAAAGACTAAAAGTATGAAAATAGACAGAAACATTTAACACATCAACTGCATTCTGAATGGAGAACCACATTTAAGCAGGAGAGCAAGTAAAACATTTCAGCAATTTAGGCACACTTTTAGTGAAGGCGACAAATTAATATGGAAACAGAATCAGCAACGCTGGTATGGCAGGAAGTCAACTGAATAAATTTACATAGAATAAGAAAGAAGGTAGGTAAAATATTAAAATCTAAGACGAGCCTTAGATTACAGTGGTAGAGTGCATCGTCGATTGGCTTAGCAACATTTAAGGTACCAAATTCGCCAGAAACCTTTCCCAGGATCTTGGAAGAAATATACTGAAACGAAATCAGGAACCTAAGGAATATTATGTTAGTTCGGGAAGAAGTTGCTAGTCGCAAGTGCTCGCGTCATATTAGTTGCATTAGGCTCTTATAAGATCAGGAACTTCTCCTTTCCCCTTCCTGTAACCCTCAGCCCACCTCCTTGTGTAACCCTTAGTCCACCTCTGGTGCTAAATCTACGATGGCTTTACCGCGTTTGTTGGTTCTTTCCTTCATTCTGGTCATTGCTTCCAAATTTGGGTGGCGCAATGTTTCGCCACCCAAACGATGGATGGCGAACCGAAAACTTTGGAAACTGATGCACTGTTGGTGGGAGGGACAAGAGCAGCACAAGAATAACTCTTTCCTTCTGATATTCTGGCAATCAATGAAGATCTTTGTACTGACCATCCCTTGATGGGTTTGAGTTCCTTTCAGGAAGGCGGGGCACCCTTCCTTTCACCCGATTATAGTATACAGGGAATGCAAGTAGTCTGAAAATCTCAGAATTAAAATGTAAACGTCAGAAGAGATGCTTGCTTTTAAGTAAAATACTGTATAATGAAATCTCTAAAGCACAGAGCACAATACCTACCCCCCCCCCCCACACACATACACTCGTTAATACCCTTAATCTAATAAGAAGCAAAGCCAGCATAACGTACGGCAACGTGATCAGCGAGTACTGAAATTTCTATAAGAATACTGATAACTTAATCTAAATAAACTGCCAAAAATTAACTAATACCACAAATCAAATTACCTGATTACCTTCTGCAAATTATTCTTTTCTTTTTTTTTTTTGAAATTTTAAAATATATAATTCAGATATTTTAAAAATATGATATAAAAAATATAATCTAATCTGAAAATTTAACAAAAAAAAAAAAAAAAGTAAAAATGCTAACGTAATTACCAAGTGAGTTTTCAGTTGGATGTGTGTGTTTCGTCTTGTTGGTTTAGAAAGGCGCTGCAGAGCAAGTCGCGTGCACGCCACGCAACAGAAATACCCAGAAATGATTAGCATTTAGGGCACGAAATTTGAGCCTTGTAGCGTTATCTGCTGATGTTTTTGAATAGTCCCCCCCCCCCTCACGTGCCTTTAAGAACGTGCAGAGGGAAATCGAACAGCCGCACGGCTGCTTCGTGCGTAATGCGAGGGACGCCATGACGTTATCGAATCCTCGGCATTTGTCAGGATGAGCGGGGGGGGGGGGGGGGGTGTTAGCGAACAAATTTGGAAACGGACCAAACTGCGCGCCTACTTCATCCTCAGCCTTGGCAGGACTTGCCTCGGGAGGTTTGCTGTATTGCGGAACGACACTTTGGACACCGACTGATTACTAGGTCGGACGGGCGTTTGAATTCCAAGCTCGAGGGCGATTTCAGAGCAAAAGGCCCTTTCTATTTCCGAGTGGTGCAGAGCGGGGAAAATAAGCGTCGAGTTTCCGTTTGTGTGTTTACGACGAATTAAAAACCGCAGTTGTCGTTTGCTGAGGAAAAATGAAGCGAATCAACTGTAAAGAGGAGTGGTGAGTCCCAAATGGGAGGAATTGGAAAGGAGAAAGGGGGGGGGAGACATCTCACGGCCCTTCAGAGATGGGATGGAGCTTGTGGGCGGGCGTAAGTCAGGAGAGATGGGCAACGGATGAACAAGGCGAATGCTTCGCCGAGAGAGAGAGTTTCAATGCTACGTGCGGGTGGGATGTGCTGTCGGGTAGAATCTGATGGGATGAACAAACGTGAAAACAGTCCACCCACACTTGCACCCTTTTCGATGAGCGTCATTCAGCCTTAAGGGCGCATCTCCACACTAGAGGAGCCTCCGCTTGTGTCGACAGTTCAACTCATGGGCTGTCCCGTTGCTAGTTCTACGTGGATGGAGTGCGTTGTGGAAAAGGTTCAAGGGATCTGCTCTGACCGAGAAAAAGTTGTCTTCATGTAGCATTCAGTAAATATTTGAAAAGAGAGAGAGAGACTGCTTATGTTGTCGATTCCAGCAATCCCATCGGACTCAGGACACTTTCCTTTGCCTCATCAAGAGGAAAAATTTCAGGGACTGCAGCTTTGGCCACGAAAACAAAACCTTCGGAAGTGGCAGCTCATTTCATTCTATAAAAAGCAGTCTTCATTGCACCCCTTTTATCAGGGAGGGACGGCTTCTTTAAGAGGGAAGGTGTACTGAAAGCCGGCCGGGAAAATCATTCCGAGTTCATTGGCGGATGGACGCGTCGATTATGCTGCGAACCAGGAGGCCAAAAGATGTGATCCTCTGGAATTCATTCACTAGAAGTAAGTTCCCATTTAAGTTCCCTTCCGTTCTTGGAGTAATATGCAACACACCATCCCTGCGTAATGTCGTAGTTAGGGAGCAGATTTTGTGCGTAGTGAGACGAAGTGGCTTCATCATCCACGTAAAGGTCAGCTGAGGAGGAAGGCTCCACTCGGCACGCTGAAATCCGTTAGTGACGTTGCGTTTGTTTGCCTCCGTAATGAGTCCGAGGTCGTCGGCATAAATTAGTGTCACGAGCTAATTATTCCTGGAAATGTGACGTGTGGTTGCATTAAGACATGCGCAGAACTGGATTTAGTGAAGACGAAGAGCAAACTTGCTGGTCCCCAAAAAGTGACCCCCCCCAAGTTAGTTATTTTCCCAAGCGACACTTTTTTAAATGAATTAAATTAGCTTGAAGTGCTGGCACCAGTCTCGTATGGTTTGAAATCGTAAAAGCCCTCCTTATCTTCTTGCATCGGATTGGGCGCTTTGTAAGAAAGTAGAATGCAAAAAACGGAAGAATGCTTGGGGATGCAACCAAATTGCAGTCGTGAGTCAGACTTAGAAAGACCGAACCTTTGCTTCAAAAATATACGAAGAGTTGGGGGAAATGAAGAGAGAAGGTGGAAGGAAGAGCACCTTCATTTATCATTATCATCACTCCAATGGATCCCAAGCATTTCCAGCGTGTGCACTGCGCCTACTTAGAGGAATGGAGTTTGTTTCACTTTCCTACCTTTATTTTGCAGTTTTCAGTCTTTCATCTTAGACAAATAGACGGGGAGAGAGAGAGAGAGAGAGAGAGAGAGAGAGAGAGAGAGAGAGAGAGAGAGAGAATCTTATCCAAACGACTTTCTCCGCATCGTACGAATGCAGTTAATGCTCTTCTTTGATGTTTCACCGAGCGGTGCTCATCAGGATGTGGTACATTTTAATCACCTAATTCGAATTCACTGGATGAAAACATTCTTATCGAATACTTCCTTCAACGAAATCAACCTAAGAACATCTTCTTAAGTTGATTTCGTAAAATGTAATAACCCGCATGTCGGGATTGATTTTCAGTTACTTCTTTTTATCTTGACCCCCCACACATGAAAGGTCACTAGACCCATAACACTAGTTATGTGTTATGGGTCTTGTGACTGGTTATGTGTGGGCAAGTGATTAAGGACTAATTTGCAGCCTGTTGATATGTTTCTTAAATAGTGGGAGGTCGTAGTCAGTGGGAAAACCAGGATTGGAGAGATTGTTCCAAAGAATAGAGGTGGATGGAATAAAGTAAGCCGATGAGAAGTTAGTTCGAAATTAGACAGTGTATGGGTGTTGGCCAGTGACTGCTCTAGTTCTTCTGGCTAGAAGAAATTGGAGGAATGGTAGCAACCAATTCAGAGGACCAATTGATGCCCATGAAAGTGTTTATAGAACAGGAAATTGATGAACAACATTGATGAAAGAGCGTCTATAATAAAGTGACTGAAAGGAGTCTGTGAGGGAAGGGTCGTCTATTAAGAGGATTACACTCTTCTGAATATCATCAAGAATTCCCAGGGAGGTCTTGGGTGCTCCGCCCCAAATGTGGGAACAGTATTCCAAAGTTGGTGGAATTTGAGACTTATAGAGGGTTAGGAGTTGAGATGAAGAGAAGTAAGATTTAGAACGGAAAACAACACGAAGCTTTTTTTTTTTTTTTAAGGAGGGCTATGCGAGTAATATGTTTGTGCCAGGATAAACTGCAGTGACAGTCAACCCAAGAAGGGAAAGTTCATCTGGAAAATTATCAAAAATGAGAGGGGATGAGGTAGGATTCTTCTGCGAATAATAAGGCAGGCTTGAGGTTTTTTTTTTGCATTGAAATTTACTATATATTCATCCCATTTGAGGAGATCAGTGTTCAAGTCACTGATTATGGAAGATCTCGAGGTATCTAACATTAGGGTACTGAAGGGTTTATCGAATAAGGAAGAGGAATGAAGAGTGCTGTCTTTGACGAAGCTGTGAATAGGAGTTGAAGCCAGAGAAAGGTGGGTAAGAGCACAGAAGAACTCTGAGGCACTTCAACATTGGTGGGGAAATCTAACGAGAGGTTAAAGAAGCTGGCAATCCACTCACAGAATGTACAAGGCAGGCCATAAGATGGCAGCTTGTCAGGAGGTCTCGGTGCCAGACGGCCTTTGAAATGTCTTAGAAATATCGAGAGCGATAACACGAGTTTCTCCAAATCTTTCCATGGCCCGAGAGGTTAGCTGGAGGTCGGCTGTAGAACGAGAATGGTGAAATCTATATTGGTGATCGCTAATTAACTGGTGAGTCTGCAGGTAATGAAGAAGTTGGTTGTATGTAGATGACCTTTTCCACCACTTTTGAAAGCACTGAGGTGAGAGCAACGATGTTCGATGGTTCTACGCGTATAACAACTCCAACTTCGGTTTGAGGCATTTTAATGAAATATCGCAGTCTACTAAGATATATTGCATTAATGTCAGTTGGATTTGAGTGCGATTGTTTTTCTAAAATTCTAAAATGTATGAGAGGAAGCAGGAATTGCTTGTGTTTAGATCCTCGTTTGGGATTCTTCCAATATTCGCAGGATTGAGGCGAGTGTGTTCCTATGCTCAGAGCAAGGTTATCACCTTCCCCCAATATTCTACAAACCAGAATACTAAGCCGATTACTATCTGCATTGTTCCCTCCTGAAGGGGGCGCATTTTAATGTCCATTTTTCAGAAGCATATTCAGTTGGATCGCCGTTCATGTGAAGATGCGAAACTTATTTCGACCTTCTTCTGCCCTTTTAGAAATATCTTAGCGATTATTGCAAGCAACCTGATTCGTGTTTCGTTGCCAATGTCGTCAATCTATCAATCTATTCTTCCCAACATCTCAGCTGCGCCGAGTGTGCTACAAGGCACAACACTTCTACCACGAGACGTGCTTCGTTTAATAACTTCTTAAGTCGCATTTAAATTCATTCCGAGTCTTATTTTGCTGAACGACACTCTGCTTCACTCTAAAACAATTAAATTAAATCTGAAATGCGCTAAGAAAGAAAAAAGAAATCAGCTTGAGACGAGCTGAAGAATTTAAACAGAGGTGGGGAAGTGTTTTGGAATGTTTCTGAACTCTCTTCGGAGGTATTTTAACGGGGGTTGGTTTCAGGTGTTTATTGCGGTTGTGACAGCAATCTTTTTACTGCCGTTGACGCCTCGAGGGAGGGAGGGAGTGAGGGACGCTTCGTCCCTCTTCTTCCCCCACCTTGGAGGAAGAAGTCTTCCACGAAGTGATCTCTTTCTCGGAGCGCGTGCCACAGAGGAAAGTGAGTGCCGAAGGTTGTCAGGTGGCTAAACGACGCTTTCGGTCGTGAGGGGGGGGGGGGATAAATGCCGTCAGCCATCTGCCCGGAGCGATCGCTCTGTCATCTGCTGCTGGCTCGTGCCTGTCGCGTGTTGCCGGGTTTTAATTACTGTCGCCGCGGGCCCTTCTGGCAGCACCTCATGAGGAAACCGTCGCCCTTTCCGTTGCGCCACTTCTAATAGACGTTAATGACGGCGCGTGATCTGAAAAGAAGTCGTGCGAAAACCTTGGTCGTGAAGGTTAATTGGCATTTCGACATGAACACGTTCACCGAAATCGTTTCCTTTTAAGGGGTCGCGACCCCCTTTGAATTTAATATTTCGATGTCAGTTTCAATCATTTTGCTGACAGGGTGTGACGTCATCGAGCAGCTTCGAAAGGGCCACCTACTGAAATCAAGGCCTCCCTTGAAACTTCCGATCTCCCTGCGGCGAGGAAGGGAAGGTTTCGTTATTATGTTCCCTTTACAGTGGGGATTTTTCGAATTACCGCTCGATTTGAATCCAGGAAACATCCGACACTACTCTCAAATTCTGCGGGGGTACTCGCCTTCCTGACCTATCTCCCCCCTCGCTCTATTTAATTCTGGTCCTGTTCATTTTGCTTTGCAGCAGTTGAGCCTCCGCCCATTTCGATACTGTTTTGATCGCTCTGCAAGCATTTCGTCTCTCTCTCTCTCTCTCTCTCTGTCTGTCTGTCTGTCTCACCCCTAGGCAAAAACTTTCCCTCGGGTGCTCAGCATTGAATACTTTTCTGAGAATGCATTTTCTTTCTTGGAATGCCGTCTTCTCCGCCCTGCGAGATTAGGAGAAACAACGTTGCTCTGAAATGGAAATCAACTTCGAAGCACGTCTGGATATCCCCGCTCAGTTGGGCTCCCTCGGATGCCTCTCCTATGTTCTAGAATATGTCCCCTCCACTCCCTGTAGAAGATGTTCAGATGGGCAGATGCTTGCATTTGCTCTTCAAACCCGGTCAAAGTAATCCATGTTTTTTTTAAATAAGTTATTTGAGAAATTTAATATTCATCTCTTGATTAGAATGAATATGTTACGTTGTTTGGAATTGCAACACACACACACACTCTCTCTCTCTCTCTCTCTCTCTCTCTCTCTCTCTCTCTCTCTCTCTCTGTCTGTCTGTCTCTTAGGCTTATTTATTATGTTTGTCGATTGCGTGCATTCTTTGGCAAGTTTGTCTGCTTTTGAAGCATGAAAAAACTGGACTTTCCTCAAGGATCCCCATGTGAGATTGGTTACCTCATTTTCAATTTTAAGTCCTAATTAAGATTCTTGGCCTACTCTTCTTTCGCGACCAGGTCTTTGTAGCCACAAGGGCATTCGTTATTACCGACAGAATATGAATACAGTTTAATCATCTTTGTACGAAGGCCATTATTGTGCTACGGAATGAAGTGCCCTCTCCCTCTATTAGACACACGGAGTCGTTGTTTTCATGCGCCAGAGAAGCCCCTCATTTCCTGCGCTTGTGTGGTTTCTCTATCAGCTGCATCGCTTCTTTTTTTTGCTTGACTCGTGCTGTTTTCGTTCAGTGTTTTGTGGTTTTCGCAGCAGTTTTCGTTTTTATTCAAAATGGCGGAAGAAATTGTTTCCAATATTTGTTCTTCTTTAGCCTCATTCCATCTCTTGCTGGATACAGACCTTCCCTTAACTTTTCCATTCTCTGTCTTTAGCCAGTGTCCATCTTTCGTCGTTAATCTGTTAACATGGCCAGCCTGTAAATGAAGAGGTGTTTCCGATACTACTGTGTTAAAAAAAAAAAAGAAACAAAAAGTAATATGGGACGATAAAGATGTCAATAGATCAGCTGGTGAGGCAAACATGCCGCTGCAAAGTAAACGCCGTGGAATGATGAGCAATAAATTCCCAGTTATGAAGTGTTGTATGAGCACTGGAAAGGGCGAGTTCTAGAGAAGATAGATGATTCTGCCACGAAAGTTACGTCAAATTCATTCCCTTCAAAAGAAAGATGCTTTTCCCCACCCAGAGAACGATCGAAACACCGCCCCTTTGAAGAAAACAGAAATTCCTCTTGAGAAACAGGGGATGCAAGTTTCCGCTTCTCCAAAATGAAACTGCTTTTTATCACGAATGAATCGCAATCGTCTCACCTCGAACCTCAGCATTCTGTTCTACGTAAATTCCACCGTGCCGAGGGGTCCTCTCTCGCCAGAAATCAGCATTAACGCCATTAAAAACAGAAATTACGGAAGAGCGAATTTCACAGCAAAAACGTCAGCGTCAGTCTGGAGCTGCGACCCTGAACATCCACGGGAATTATTGCTAGAAAAAAGAGATCAGGAAAAATTGGACTCCAACACGTGATCGCATCCAATTTCCTTGACATCAAATAATAATAATAAATAAATAAACAATAAAAACGATTTCTTGTCGGTGAGAAAAAATTGATGCCAATATCTCGGTAGGACGGGGGAGCGAAGCCACTCTGACAAGTGACTTCACTCTAACAAGTGGCTTCGCTCTAACAAGTGGTTTCGCTCCCCCGTCCTACCGAGATATTGGCATCAATTTTTTCTCACCGACAAGAAAGCGTTTTTATTGTTTATTTATTTATTATTATTATTTGATGTCAAGGAAATTGGATGCGATCACGTGTTGGAGTCCAATTTTTCACTCGGTTGTGACAGAACGAACTTTGATATCGCTAGGGATGATTTGTCTGAATGATGACTTCGTTGGTTGTCCCGTAGTGCTAGGAACAGTTCACTCAGCTGAAGCGAATGTGCTCCTCTCTTCAAGCTTGCCCTTGAACAAAATGATGAATCCTGGTTGCTCCTGTGAACAACGAGACGACAGATATAGCCGCGTTTGAACGAGGTTTGTCCTTCAAACCAATATGCTCACTGGGAAATGCTCTTCAGGCAAGAACATCGAAGTCTGCCTATTAGTTAGAAATTGCCTTGTTAAATAATTACTTCTGTTATCTATAAACCTCACACTTTATTATTTTGAATGTCGAAAATATTAGAGATACCGCATGTTAAGAAGGAATTGATCAGCAGAACGCGAATAACACGTGACAGATATCTACTATATAAGCAGTGGATTGCTCCCGAGAGTTCAAGTGTATGCGTGATAATGGACAAAGGTCGTGAACTGATTGATTTCGAACTGCGAATGATAGTGAGCACTAAACGACTCATAATAGTATCTCAGAAAACACATTGTGCCGATGGGCCTCCCTGCATGGTCACGCACAGTTTCAGAATACCTAGAAGAATCACTTGATAAGCGGGCAGCCGAGCCGGTGAGTCCCATGACCCAAAATAATGGGTGGACACAGAGGCAGATAAATGATGGTTTATTGGATCATGAAGCTATTAGACGTGCTCTTCAGTTGGCCAAATATCCGCATGGTACAACAAGATGAGACGACCGCTGCTGACACTCAGCACGTCCCAAAGTTACAGTTCGTTAAATCCTGTTTTTGGTTACTCCGTTCAGACGAAAGCACAACAGCGTGGCAACAGCAGCCCGAAGACTCGAACCCGTAATGTTGTCACAGCAAACGAAGCGATGTGATAGTTTCGGGCAAAGTTTCCTTCTAAACACCATTTACTATCAGCTGAGCACGTGTCGAATGATTCGGTTAAACCTACTTGGACATCTTTGCCGATCAACTACATCATTTATAACTTATCCTGCTCAGGAGATATTTGGGTATTTTTCATTACGGTAACGCTTCATATTGAAGGGCGCGAATCGAACTGTTAAAAGTATGATACAGTGTAGCGGCGCCACCCTCAGTCACTTGATCTCGGTCCAATTCAGCCTCTTCTTTGGGATGTGTTGTAACGACGTGATCACGACTGGGCTCCACTGCCGGCAAACCTAACGAGATAAGAAATCGGTCGTATCTTCTCTTTGAAGATACCCAGGGAGCTCTTGTGAAAATTCATAATTCGATTTAATAGAAAGAAAACAGCACAAATAAATAAACACAAATAAATAATTCGGTCTGTCACGGAGACATCTGGGATACAATATACAACTTGTATGAAACACACTTGTATAATACACAAACAATAAGTGGAAGAGGTCTAATTCCTAATAGGTGCCTCTATGGATGATGGCAGCAAGCCTTGGTTGTTGGGCGGAGGTCTAAGAATTAATATTTCCCAAATATTAGTAAATTCAATACAATCATATTTATTTTGATTGTTTTTTTTTCATATCCGTTACTAATTAAAAAAAATCCTCCAAGTTTGTATTTCCTGCAGTGAAGCATAATATATATGTATATATTTTTTTAAAATTTGATTCTGTTTTCGAAATATCGAAGGCATGATCTCAAGACCTAACTGATCATAGTTGTGGCGCGGATGATAGTTTCCCAGTTTTCCAATAATATGGCCAGTTGCAATAACAAGGAACCTTTGTACTGTATTTTGGTTAAATTTGAGTGTATAGGGATTACCTAAAATTCATGAATCCAGTAACTCTCTCTCCTTCCTACAACAGTTGCTACTGACGCCCCTCCTTTAAACTGGCCAAACTGTTAACTAAATTCTTATCCTCCTTACTGGTCATACTTCATCTTATATAAAAAAATTCCATTCAACGACTTCAATCCTCGATCCCTTTCTGATACTTTACTTAATAATGCCCCCCCCCCCCCCACTTCGTCATCAACGCTCTCTACAATTTTGCTATCCATGTCGTTACTTCACTTGGAAGTACATCATTACCAACAATTTCATGATAAATATCCTCATGGGATGTACAGGATTCTATAACAGTATTACGCGATTCAGTGTCTCTTATCAGTAATTTTCCCGTAAATAAGTCTATCACTTGTCAGCACTCCAATATTGTCGCATGTAATACTTCCGTCTTCGAAGATACTTCTGCGTGCATGAATCCAGCTTGATCTTGGTCTTCCTCTGAGCCTTTTTCCTGCCATCTTCGCATCAAACATCTGTTTTGCTAATCTTGGAAGAACACTATATATAAACAGATTAGCGGGTACAGCCATTGACACCCCTCCCTCCCTCTCTCTCTCCTCTCCTCTCCTAGCCAATTTCTATATGAAGGTTTTGAAAGATTTACTCTTGACGCTGAAATTCTCAAACCTTCATTGATGATGCGTGTTCCATTCTGCTACGTGGCTCAGATATTAGACTTTCCTCCTCCACCCGAACACATAGCAACCCAAAATTCAGTTTAATATAGAAAAAAGAAAATAACATCTGCCTTTTCTAGACACTCTACTCACTCGTCTTCCCAACAGAAATCTACCCACAAGGGATACATACAAAAAACGCTCCAGTTAACTTTCAGCCCCTCCTCCGCGACAAATAAAACTTAAAATACATTCTGTTTGGAATCGCTAGCGGATTTAAAAGATCAAGCAGATCTAAATAACAATAATTGTGTTAAAATTACTAAGATCTGCGAAACATTAATTCTTCGACTTACGCCCAACACCCAAAGCTAGCTACCAACATACATAGAAGCCTAAAATCTTAGGCTTCTATTTTTTCTTTTTTTTCAATTGTATCCCAGAAGAAGTCTCTGCAACAGAGACGAAATATTGGGATCATTAAACTGTGTTGAATTATTTCTTTGTGCTGTTTTTTCTTTCCATTCAACCTAATTATGAATTTAAACCAGCACTTACACCTTAATACACGTTTTCGGAATCTTGGAAGTCTGCTGGTACTCTGGCGTACGGACGATGTACCTCAAGGATTCGCAGTGATCCAACGTGCTGTTGGACGAGCGTTTCAGTGAACTGTGTATAACCACGTGGGCTAATCTTTGTGTACAAAGTGACTTTGGGAATGTTCTCGAATCGAAGACTGCATCTCTATAATATGACGCTGCTGTACGCATGCTATCGTGCACAGATGCACTGACTTTGGAGGAGCATTCAGAACACAAAGGTTCGATGGTAAAAATTTTCAGGAAGAGACTGAATGTGTGTGTGTGTGTGTGTGTGTGTGTGTGTGTGTGTGTGTGTGTGTGTGTGTGGGTGGGTGGGTGGGTGGGTGGGCTGATTCTAACTTGTCGGATTATTGCAATTGGCTTGGCACGTGGCTATTTCCGGAACTGATTCGAACCCATTTGGAAGGCATTTTTTTTTTTTTTTTTAAATTCGCGAATAATCAACGTTGGCAATGAATCAAGATATTACAGAGACTTCCTGCATGCTCAGAAAGATCCAAGAAAGCTCGCTCGAAAGATTTTGTCAGCAATAAGTTTTTGCAGGCAATCCGTTAGGGCCAGAGGATGATTACAAGGGTGAGTGAGCTCTTTGCTTATCGTTTAGAATTGCAAAGAAAACTAGAACTTAATTATTTCAAGTGTTGGAAGCCGCTGAAATTACATCACTGAGGCATCATCTGTCGAAATACGGCGACACATCACATTAGGGGAAGGATTCCTTGCCTCATATAAGGTAGAACTGGTCGATTTAATTTTGCAGCGAACAACACATACTACATTTCGAAAAGTCAGATAGAACTTTGATTTTCAAGTAAGTTATCGGAGTTCTCTCACACAAATGGGATCAGGAAAGCGCACCAATTTCACTCAATGGTGGTTGGTGTTGCTTTAAAGTTGTTCTTCCTGTTCTTGTGATCTTTCTTAATCAAACAACCATTGATTCCAAAACCTACATCTAAATTAACAACCAATCTTGTGTCTGATAGTCATTATGCTTTGCACAATGGTTGGATCTCTGCCTTGGGGTGGCTAGCTTGAGTCAACAGGACCCAGAGCAATGCAGTGCATCTGGAAGAGCAGTGTGTGTTGCCTGCTTAAGAGGGGAACATGTCGAAAAATAGCGTTTGCTTCCTTGGAGTCATTTACGTATACAAAGGCAAGAAGGTTTTCATTCCTCTTTCCTGTTCATGCTGAAGCAAGTTTTTCCTGGATCTCTTCATAACGTCAGTCTGTTAAGAGCCTTGGTCTGTTATCGTACCTCGAACACCCTTGAAACTCGAGAAAGATAATAAGAGTGAAGAGGAGGCGATTTCGAGTTGAAACGATCTAAGTTGTTTCGTTCTCGTGTTGTCGCGGACAGAGTACGTTTTTACAGAGTGCTACATATGAAATGCGTCCACGACCACTCATTTCAATATGTATGCAATTATTTGCTGAATTTTGATTGGGTTTTCACTTGCCCAGTGGTCGAATATCACACCGAGAATCATTACAAAATTAAACACTAGAAGAGAAGTTAGGAATCTCTGATTACGATCCCAGTAACTCTTCCTAATAATAAATTTAGTTTAATCCTTTATCCAAGTGTGAGCAAACAAAGTTTGCGCCTGAAAGTATCTTCAGGACTGGGGTAAGGTGGTACAACACCAGGGTACTCCTTGCAGAGGTGGAGCAAGCTACCAACACTCCTATTATAGGAGTGTTGGTAGCTTGCTCCTGAAGATACTTTCAGGCGCAAACTTTGTTTGCTCACACTTGGATAAAGGATTAAACTAAATTTATTATAGTCTAACCAAGTGAAAAATAAACTTTCAACATCTTCCTAATAAGTTTGCGTGATCTCTCTCTCTGAGAATCAGCTAGTCCAAGGATTCAGTTTCAAGATCAAGATGCACCCTCGCAACTCATCAGAGAAACAGGTCTCATTCGTATTATATGGTTAAACGCAAGTTGAGACTTGGCTTTTGCCATTTCAGTTTCCAAAGGGGGAAGGGAATGTAGCGATGGGCTGCAGAGCTTTTCTATCTGAGAGTTGGACGGAAGTGTCCCATCCCCCTTTGACACTAAACATGCAAATTCCCCTCCTTTAGCTTAAAATCCCCACAATTGCCAACTGGTCCGCTGTTATCAAGCTGTAAGCACACTCATCGGATATCATAGCGCTCCTGTTGACGACCTCAACAGGTACTGTCTTAATATTAGCATTTCGGACTTCGTGGATGGGGGAACTTCGTTAACGCGCATGACCAAGAATTTTGTCTACGAGGAAATGTCCGAGCACACGTGCGTCCGCTATCCTTATCAAGCACGCTTATTCTGCGCAAGTAGGACATTCCACGCCCGCCCTCGAGGGTCGCGTTAACCCCAAAAGCCAAATAAAAGAACCGGCATTTAATTCGTTCGCATCTGGGGGGAAGGGTCCGGTGGGTCTGCGTGGAAGAAGTGTGGTAGCGTTCATCAATCACGCGCGGTCGTGTCTGGCGTGTCACGACCGTGAGATGCGATTAATATCTTCTTAAGGGGAGAAGAATGGATGACCTCATCGTTTACCCCGGCGCGAGACGAGGGCAACGATGCTTTAATTTCATGCCGATTTGCGATCAGGTATGAGTGGCGTGCGAGATCTTGATAGTCACGTGTGGAAAAAGAGCGGGCCACCGCCTCCTCGCTCTTGCGACATCTTTCATCAGTCTCTGATCACGACACCTACCGGACGAAGCGAGCACTTTCGGTTTGTATTCATGACATTTGTGTCAAATGCACAATTTTGCTTGTGAGCCGTCGAATTTTGAGTCACGGGGGTTGTCCGGAACTCTGGACTTTGTGGAAGCCAGGCTCACAGTATGACCTCGAAGAGAGTTGTCATTTCAAAAGTAGCTCCGTTTCACTATAGTTGACGACGGGAAAAAAAAAAAAAAAAAAATAGAGATCGAGTTCTACCCTCCCCAGAAACAAATAACTTTTCTCGAGAAGAACTCGAGATGCTTCTCACCTGCGAACTCTCAATCCATCGCTATTCGATTTATTTGTTTGTCAAGTACCAATGAGCTTGAAGACTTGATTCACGATAATATGTAAGTAGCTGTCCATTAGAATCTTTTCTCTTTTAAGTGCGATCTGCTGGACAGAATTTCAGGAAATTCAGTGCTTTTTAGAATCGATGCTAAAATTTGTCGAGTTCTCTCAATTTTCGATCCATCTGCACTGCGCAGACTCGAAAAAATGACTCCTCTCAGCCTATTCGGTAATTCTAAACAACTTTGTCGACATGCTTATGTTATAAACACGCCACACCCACAGAGAGAGAGACTCGATGACTTTTTTTGCGTGCTTATCTACACCGTCGAATCCACAACAGCATATGAAACTTTCCACAACTGCTTTCTCTCTGTTATGTGTTTGATCTTTATATTAAAAGAAAAATGTTAACAGTGCCGCCTCAGAATATTGTCGTTTCCCTGATTTTACCGCTGAATTCATTTGGAAGCTTTCATTTTCTCATAAGTGAATCTCATCGAGAGGTGAACGCTTCGCTCATGGACCGACAGTTCTCTTTTATTCGCTTCTCATATAAACCCCTCACAAATCATTTCGACGGAGATCATGAAAATGCCCACAGAAAAGACATTCGACAGACAGAAAGCCGTCAACCATGACATGCAATAAGCGAACGACAGTAGTGGAAACTGCTGACCTAATATCGAAGGTTGACCGTAAAATAGTAGGCAGTTAAGCGGACTTCTTAACGTGATGGTAGACGAGACTATGCTTCAGTGTTCAGACTTGCTCACTGAACAGTGTGAATATCGATTTCCAAATGCATGTAAAAACATTGACACACTATTAAGGAATGGACGCTTTTTCTTTTATGAAATAAGCGACACACGCAGGATGCTGAAGAATGCTCTCAAAATAAAAAAAAGCAAATTTGATTCTTAAAAGCCACTGCTCGTGGGATCAGTTTCCTAATCAATGCTAGCGGGTTTCCAGAAAACACGAGCACAATATTTTACAAGAAGGCCGCGATGTCGGTGAAGTCGGCGAATTATCGGGAGGCAACGGAAGAGCCTTCCGAGAACGACTTCTTCGAGGCATTTGGAGCACCATAGCATCCTTCTCTGCTTCGTTATTTCGCGCGTGTTATGCTCGCTAATATGGACGCTCCTTCGAATCTCTGCCTCATTTTCTCTCGCGATAAACGATATTCTACGAGATGTTAGAATTTTCTACGTTTAGGGCATCCAGCGCTGTTTATTGAATGTTTCCAGTTACGCATTCGACGCCCAACGCGTAAATTGAAAAAGAGTCGGACGAAGATCTTCCATCAGCATGTTCCGAAGTCTGTTTTTTCACTCGCTTTTCTTTATCCCTTTCCCACACGCAAAATGAAGGAGGTTAGAAGAACTCACAAACACAAATCATTGATCACACTGTCGATCCAGAAATTTCCTTTTGTTAAATCTCGAGAACGTTTTCGATGAGAGTGTTAGCGATCGCTACTTTCATTTACATTCGATTAATTGTAAAAGAAACGCCCGCTTTCTTGACCTTAGCTCAACTGTCTGCAGTACTGTACCCTCTCTATTCGGTTCATGTGCACCAGTGCATCCCGGTGTCTGTCTAAAGGGCGAGTCTTCGTGACGATAAATCTGTTAGCCAGAATACGAGTTCTGTTTTGTTTCTCCTCACGGATTTCGTTTGCGAGATTATTTGCAGGATTGGATCGCCTCGTTTAATTTAGGACATGTAGGATTACACGACGATCCTTTCTAAGAGCTTTTCAACAGAAGACGAGTTAACCAGTCCGAGGCAGAAGGAGAGGTTTTTTATCCTGCGAAATATACAACAAACGACAAGGAGAACACAGTTAACGTAATCTCATAGCCTTGGTTGCTTCCCATAATCCTAAACCACGCAGCTCAAGTCGACATCGTTCCTAAAAGTTATCCACAAGTACAACTCAGCCTTCTAATCTACTTTGTGCGCACATCCTGAACAAGCTCTGACATAACTTTTATATAAAACAAAACTAAGTTTTATATAAATTTTCCGCCATCGGATGCCTAAAAGGATTTTGGAGCTGTCATTCTACTTAATATTAAGGAGTGACACCCGGTACACTTTTAGAGTTGCAAAACTTGAAAAACATCACAAAAGTTATCTGTGGCCGGAATTCGATTTAGGAATCGAAGATTTGTGGCAATCAAAATGAAGAACTTCACTGAATAAAAACAAAAGAAGCGAAAAACTGACGTTTTTTGTTGTGTGTGTGTATTTGACTGGAAAGAAGCGAATTATTGGACTGCTCGCCTTTTGTCGAGAAATCGAAATTACGTAAAAAAGCGCGATGAAGCTAAAATTTGTAAAGTGCCGACGTTCAAGAAAGAAATTGATAATAATAATAATAATAATAATAATAATCTAGAACTGCTCTAGTGGAGCTTCAACAAATAACGTCCCCACAGCACTGGCGAGAGAGTGCATCAGCCAGTGCAGGAGGCGATTTGAACAGTGTTTATTTGTGTGTGTGTGTGGAAGAGAGAGAGAGAGAGAGAGAGAGAGAGAGAGAGAGTTGGCGGTACCAGACGTGCAGATATCAGAACGACAAGTGAGTTCTACTTCTTCATCGCAAATGTTTTCAGATGAACACTCGGCAGGCCAGAGGCGAATGTTGTTTACACGGCCACTGCTGCGATCGCGTGCACCATCTTTGTAGAGCAGCTTATCTTCGATAGTTTGTTGCGCCCCGAGAAACCCGCCTCTTCATCAGATAAACTCAAACGTTGATCATCTCGCCCGTAGCCATGGCTACGGTTCGCCGTCTCCACTTCGCAGAATTTCTTTGCCACTTCCGGAGAAAGAAAGAAAGCTCGTGTTCTCGAGTTGACGAGGCGTCTTTCTTTCGTGGTGACCGCACATCGTCCTCTCCCATTGAACTCGTCAGCCGACAGGTCAGCCGCCGTTTCGTAGCGTCGATTCGAAGAGGGGCGGACAGGGTAAACAGATGTCGTCCAACTAATCCGTGTTTTCCCGTTTCTCGGAGTGTTGCGTTCGACGCCTTTTGTTGAGCATCGAGTCGGACCACAACAACAGCGATCCTCGGCTTCTAATCCACGGAGGCGACACGCGGGGATTTTCCTCAGTAGCGAGGCGAGATTTACGGGGACCATCTGTCACTTCGAAAATCTAAAAACGAATCTTTTCTTCCCTCCCATGGGTCTCGTTCACATCGCTTCGAGGTGTGGCGGACTGGAGCAACAGCATTCGGTTACGAAAAAACATGATGTTCGTCATGTCAGGTCAATAGCGGTCACGGAAAGGCGAGAGGAGGGCTATGGAGACACTCACGCCCGCCAAACAACACGACTCGTAAAAGTGTCAGCACCCTTTCGCTGTCCGGAACATAGACGAACACGCCATTACTCGAGGAACTTTTCTCTCCCCGTCTGCAGATGTGAGATCGGATCGCATTCTTGTTTGCCCTTCATTGCACTTGTTGTGGAATGAAGGGACACACAAGTATTTCGAGCACACACATGCATGACTACTGTACACCGTGTGTGCAGTAGTCCCCCATGTATGTGTGTTGGGGTCCACCACGTGCTGCGAACCGCTTCAGCATTACGAGACAAATTCTGCTAATGAACCTCCGAGTGGTAATGAAGCGTGTCCGAAGTCGTTCATTCAGAAGCCGTTTCGAGGGTTGCTTTGCGTGACGTCATTGCTGATATTTTTTGTGTCCTTTGCGAAGATGCACGGGAGCCAACCATCCGTGCGATGATTTACAGTATTCCACGTGATGACCGTGTTCGGAGGGGAGGGGGCGTATTAGTAGTTCCCTCGCATAATGAGACGTAATGACGGTGGTCAAAACAGTCCGAGATATTTCGTGGGGGAACAGAAATGAGACTTAACGACCCTGCAAAACACGGGTGGGGGGAAGCGAATGCACCGGTGAGTGGGAAAGTAGCGCACGTGCAACGGGACATCGCAGATAGAGACGTTTTCGGTAATGACACCGTGTCAGGTCGTGTGTGGCCACGGTGATGACAGATCGCATCGCGTTTTTTTACTTTCAGTCATCAAAGCAATCTGAATGACAACAGCTTCTGGGAATTTGAAAAAAAAAACAGAAAAAAACATGCACGCGCACCTGGAACTTCCTTCCCCTCTTTTAAGAGGGTTTCTGAAAGGATTTTTGGTACGAATGGCCCAGAATAAAAGCACGCAGTTTCTTTTTCACGTCCATCAGTCAGATAAGTCGCGATGAAATGTCGTCGTTTGTATTCCCCGTGGGGGCATGCTGTGGGGTACCATTCGTTTTTGCAGAAAGACCTCCTCACATTCGTAGTTTGCACTGTTTTCTAAACTGCGGGCATTTTCTTTTAAATTTTTGAGTTTTATTATTGATTCGAACATCGTGAAGACTATGTTCGGATGCGTTTTTCCATTATTGGCCCTTTGCTCAAAACTTCTGTTAAGTGTAGACGACAAACAGGGGAGTAGACCAGTCGCTCTCTGCAGTAAACATATAGCAAAGAAACGCATCTCCGTCATCAGTATGTACTATCAATAGGAATTAATGACAAAAAAAGTATGTGTGTGCGTGCACGTGAACGCTCTGCAGAAGTTGGCATATGAGCTTCGTGAACAAACAAATAATATTTACAAAAGAACAACAACACAAACACATGCAGATACGAGTCAACACTCCGATATGCAATAACACAAAGAAGCATAAAGGTCAATTATCATTTCCACTGCGCTGACTGCTTAGAAGTTGTACGGTTTCTAAAATCAGTGAAGCGCAACCGTTAACCGAAAGATGCTTACAAGGACGAACTCAATCGTCTGATGAACGATTTAATCAATGCTTTAATTGGATGGACGAATCACTTTCGTCATAACAAAATGAAGATCTGTAAAAACAACAAAGGATTAATGAAAGCTACTAATATATTATTAATGATATTTCATAATAACAATTACTACTAATATTATTAATTAAAAACATAATATTTGTGTTGCCTAAGGGCAGAGTTAGATAACTTGGAGATCGCCACAAAGCCTTTTAAGAAATGCAAGAATCGACCGAGACTTCTGACCTAATATCCAATCCGTACCTTCTCGTCGTGCATCCCGTTTAGGTATCTGCTTGTATCGCGCTGAACGAAACAAGATGGGCTAGCATTTTGGAACCGAGCGACTGAAACTGTTCTCCATATTGCCTTAAACTCAAAACGAATATGAAACTACAACAGGATGGAATATTGAAACAGTACTTGGCAAAGGCGAAAAGTCAGCGAGACAAATCATCTGAACGTCAGCAGAACTGAAGATATGCAGCAAACTCGTAATTGAAGCAACACAGGAAGTTCAGAAGTTACCGAGTCGAAGAAGAGGAACTCCGGCGAGAATGTGCACGATAAGATTTTATGTTCATGCAGAGATGATGACCAGAAGATGGAAGAAGTGGCCTACAGTACTCATCACTAAACGCGTAGATGGTCTTCTTGAATGGCAGGAAAATATCAAGGAGGAGGATGTTTACAAATTCAATTGAATAATTCCTGTAATAAATTTTTATGAATATCAGCAATACTCTGAAAAATGGGCAAGCACATTGAAAATATGAACTGCATCCTGAATGGAGAACCAGTAAAATATTTCAGCTATTTAGGCACAGTTTTTAGTGAAGATGGCAAATTAAATCTGGAAACAACAGACTAAGCAAAGGTGGGGAGCCAGATGAATAAATCCATATGGAATAAGAGAGAAAATAGCCAAAACACCAAACTACCAGTATACAAGACCTTTCAAATCCAGTTTTAACTTAGGGATCTGAGAGCTGAGTTAAAAATAAAGCACTTGATCGAAGATTGGGGACGACAGAGTTCTGAACTAGTTTAGGGAAGTGAACAGATGACAAATGGCGAAAGCTTTTAGGAAGGAATTTGACATTGCTGCGTATACTTGATTGCCAAGTCGGTTTTTTTTTTCCTCCCCAGAATAATCCATTAATTCTCCAGATTCGTTTTGGGATATAAGATCATGCTTTTGTAGTACCTCCAATAACCCCATTCGCTGTTGTTTTGACCTGTACACATATGCATTTATTAAAGTCGAATTAACATAAAAATTGTGTTTCATTCACTAACTGGACAAAACAGAATTTATATATATTTATATATAGAGCCAACTCTACATATAAATCGGCTCCACAACGTCTATCGTCACTGAAAATAAAGGAGTTCGGATCTTAGTTAGCATCAAATATAGACATATTTATTTGCGACCTGCCGCATTAAATCGGAGAGGTTTACACGTCTATAGAACGAACTCCACAGACACTTTCTTGCGTAGACAACAAGGCATAAACTAAGCAGTTTCGAAGTCACAGAGCAACAGTCCATAAGGCGATACTCATTTAGCGCCAAGAGCATTCAATAACCCCACGTTTATCAATCAGAGATGCAACTGAATCCAAACGAATCTGATCAGATAATATTTTCTCTTCTACTGAATTGAGGAAAGTTGTCAGAATAATTTTATAAAGAAACAGATCAGGTAACGTTATAGATCGAAAAGTGTTCAAACATCCCACGCTGTGTGCACGTAAAATGTAAATCATTCTATTCAACTAAACTGCGTTTTGTTTCGAAATTGCATCCATTTTGTTTTGTGCCATTTTTTTTTTTTATCATGTTGCACTTACTTGTTTATACGAGTATATTCGTATGACCATCTAATGACGGTGTGTATTGCCATCTGAAACATCGTGCATTATGTAACCCGGATGTGCCGTTGCTCTGATGTTACGCATACGATTTTTTCCAAAATCTTGCGCTCGCTGCGTGACATTTCGAGTGACATGAGGGATTGAGTGAATAAAAAATGCGACGAACGAAAGGAAATGCCAATCACACACGCACCGAGTTTCTTCTTTACAACCTGGCATCTTCCACGCTTAATATTCAACCACGAGGATTACTAATAACGGGGGGATGCTCTTCCCTTCCGCAAGGCATTCGTTTGTCTCCTCGTCTGAGCTTTTCTTAATCTCTTTAAAGAAATGGTTTGGAAATGCACCTGAAACGGTAAACAGAGTTGGGGATGTCGAAGCATCAGGGGAGAAAACAGGAAGCGAAGATTCCTCGCACGTGACTGGTCAGCAAGTGCATCTCTCTATCTCCGAGAGTGGCTGGAAATCGCTCCGTCAGCCACACGGCGTGGGTCGCAGAACGCCTCGAGCCACGCGCTTCATAAACAGCCTCCAAGACATGTGAACCGACAATCGTGCGCGACTTCAACTGTGACGGACTGGCGGGCGATTCCGAAAAACACGACCTTCCGTCGGTGGTCGGAGTCATTATCTCTCGTCATTAACGGTATGGGGAAGACATCCTGGGGTGTGCGTGTGTGTGTGTGTGGGGGGGGGAGAACAGGCCACGACACCAAATCATTTACGGCAGTAAATCGATCTACGTAGAACAAAATATGACGTGCAGCGCCCCCCTCAGTTCAGCAACCTTTCGGGGGGGGGGGAGACAGTCGAGTCGAGTAGACAAAAACACTCTAGGGAAGGTCGAACTGCTCCGATTGTGACCCATCTGATCATCGTCATTGGCAAGCAATTCACGGCAAATAACCGCGTGATTGTTTCGGCGAAACCTTAACAGTGGAAGTGGGCGTTTGCGTTTGGTGCACTGCGAAATCCGAGACAGAAAAGCTTCCCCGTTCGATTCATTCGGAAAAAGAGAAACGACAAAGTGAGCAGTTGACCCCCCCCCCTCTCCTTTATCTGAGACGCATTTGTTTTCAATTGTAAATCTAAGAATTTCATTCTACAATATTTTGTTTTCTTTTATTTTGCTTCCCCCTGATTTTGGGCTCCTCCAAATCGCGCGCCGCCATTGCTCGACTTTTTATGAAATGATCGAAAGTCTTTATTTGCGATAAATCAGATGAGTTGACCAGCGGGTACGACACCCACAATATCGCTTATTTTAGTGGAAATTTCGTTGGTTACCTCTGTCTAGACTAGAACCTCCTTAGCTGAGTCGTACAGACGAAACCCTTTCGTTGAAAACACCGGAGTTCGAATCCCGTGTGGGATCTTTTATTAGGGATTTTCAACCGAAGTTGAGTTAGCCTATTTCATGCGAGTCCTTCCTCCCGGAAACTCGGCTTTTTCGTCCCACGACCGGGCAAACTGGCCAGAAGGACACGCGCAGTTTACAGACGAAAGAATACTTTTTGGCACAGCGCGAACCACCTTTTCTTTCCAAGGATAATTAGAAGGTCGTAGCCGCTTAAATGCCTGTTGGAGCTACGGATAATGATGATAACTCTTCTCTAGTATAGCTTTCGGTTCCCTTTAATTCCTTTTTTTTTAGGGGGGGGGGGAAACAAACATATCGACATGAACAAACGTGTCTCTTCACGAGTGTTCGTTCATAAATTACGCAATACTTTGGGAAATGTGGGTGCAAATTTTGTACGAAGGGGTTTTTTATAAATTCCGCGTGTGGCAGAGGGGAAAGGATTGGTGTTGACTCGAAGAACAGTGTTGACATATGGACGCCTCTTAAACGCGACATTGAAAAAGAGATTGAAGTAAATTGGAGACCACGATCCTTGAACTGCTTGAAACCCAAACATTCTTTTTCAATTGCCGAGACATAAGTAAGTGAAGAAGCGATTTTAAGAAAAGTCAGGTTTCCCATCTCATTCCTGTACAGAGCGGCGTCAGGCATCCCAATAGCAAATGATCCGTTCTGGGTGCACCAAAAAATGCATTTTAGCAAAATTCCTTGTTCCCCCCCCCCTAAAAATAGTCCGACTGAAACCAAAATTAAGATAACAACAATTTTAATAATTGATCCTCCTAAATAGCAAAATCTTTCCAGTCAGTCACTGCGCATGCTCTTAGAAGATTTCTGTAAATAGCGGACGTTGTTGTCCTCAGTCCTTTCTCGAGGCTGTGCTTTCTGTTTTCAAAAGGGGGGGGGGTTGGAAAGGAGAAGTATACTGGTCGATTTGGAGATAACTCGAATAAAGTTTCTCTTAAAGTGTTGCAGTCTCTTAGCTCATCCGGGGGCGAACAGCAGCAGAGAGGGGAAGCTGGAAGGGGATGTTAATACTTTCTGCGGGGTAGGACCATGCGGAAGTACACAAAAGCAAACACGCGAGGACAGTCTACTTCTGATGGTCGCGCGACAGGTCGGCGATCTGCTTCGACCCCACAGACGTAACCCTGACATTGTCTCACGTTTCCTGCCCACCCCTCTCTTTTGTCTCGTGGAAAGGAGTGAGCGATTGATTTAGTGCTTCGCCACCTCCGCAAGCATTCGCCGTTTACAACCTCTGATGTAAACAGAAACACTGCTTACACGACCTGCCTCGAGAAAGAAGGAAAGGGGGAGGAATGGATTTGTTTTGTCCGTCCCGAAATGCGACAAAAGCCGTGAATGGTATTTCTGAGGAAATTCTTAAACAGGGCAACGCATCCCGTCACTCGCCCTGTTTCTTGATTTACGGTTCGCAGATGTTTCTAAGCGAATCCTCCAAAATTATTTGGAAAATACAGCATTGAGCCTGCTTACTGCTTCCTACCTTTTCACTTGAACTTTTTTTTTTTTGGTCGGGATCAGGACGTTTTTGTAGCTGCATCATTCGAAGTGGGATTCTGTTGTAGCTCGCATCTAATCAGCACTCATCACGTCCATTTTGGGAGTCCTCGTGTGCACATGAGACATTTCATTTCCGTAAAAACAAGCACCTTCTTTGAATAAAAAGGGTTGAAGGGGGGGGGGGATACTCATATTCATTAAGAAGTCTGTTTAGACTGGGAAAAGTGGTCTCTTAAAGAGTTTGCGTATGACGTTTGTTACGCCTGCTTGACTAAGAAAAGCAATCAAGAACTGGAACAAACCTCGATGAAGGATGCGCATCTTCCAGAACTCTGCAGCCACAGTTTAATTTAGCACATTCGCGCAATTTCTGTCTTCCTTCTCGTCCTTTCGATGAAGGGATTCACCGACACACAAAAAGAGCTGCAGTGTTGCAGCCGAAGTCCTTCCGCTCACTCTGTGCTTCGTCTTCGTTTGGAGTTTGGCCAAACTACTTTGTTGCGATTTTCAGTCGGCAAAGTTCCTTTGTGGACACATCATTGTTTAACGGAGGTTGACGGCTGCCAAGTTACAAAGTTGTGTTTCCTCCATCGAGCGGGGTGTTTGCGCTCCCCTCGTGGCGCGTCGACAACACCAACAGCAAACAGCGCGCGTGGATGCTACCCCACGGGTGGTTCACCGCCTGCATTTCCGAAGCCGCTAAAAAAGATGCGATTGCTTCGTTTCTCTTACCGTCGATGAAGGCCATTTGTAACACTTTTACGGCAGCATTTATTAGCCCAGGTGGATCGCTGCTCCTCTGGCGAACACCCCTCCCACGATGTTTATTAGAGACAGGTGCGAACGGAGAGAAAACGAGGTGAGAATCTGGGATGCGATCGCTTAGGGGGTGAATGGGAAACCCGTTAAAGGGGTCATAAATGCAAAGAAAAGGTTGTAACGGTGGGCGGGAGGATTTGAAACACTTAATGATACAGCGGAGGGAAGTCATTCGGCGCTTGTTTATTCTCGACACAAAGAAAGGAGGTTGAGACAAGCGGAAACCATAGAGACAACGAAAGCAGTGGTCCAGCGGAAGAACACGTGTTTTCGCCGAAGCTCTTACGCGCGAGATTATTGAATCGCGAAACCCATCAACACATTTTCGCTTCTCCCAGGGGTAGGGAGGGTCGTGTGACAAAATACACGCGTTTGCGTTTCATTCTTGCTTCCGATGAAAGCACGCGCCTCCAAGAAGCTATTAATCGAAAAGAAAAAGAAAGAAAAACGACAAAAAAAACAACCACGAGGAAGAGAGTGTGTATCTTCTTCGAGGCTGCATAATTGCAGTCTCTTCACAATGCGCGTGCCTTTTTTAAATGTTAGCTATCTCGTTTCCCTTCCTCTCGTGCAGATCTGCGTTACCCATGAAAGGAAACATCCTCGCAGTACTCCTTCCCTTTCTACAGAGGAAACAAGCACAAGTCGTCAGCGTCGCTTAATTGTCTCCCGCAGCCTGCCGCTCTCACAATCCCCTTTACTGTCATCACCTCACTCGACTCTATTTGCGTGAGAATATCTCGAGTCCGAGGCAATTGCAAACCCCAGCAATCCTTCCCTTAATGCAGTCGCCCGAAAGCTTCTGCAACTTATTTTTGTTTAATTTTGCTGCTCTCTCTGCACAAACACACGAACACACGCCGTGTGTTCGTGTGTTTGTGCGGAGAGAGCAGCAAAGAGAGTTACTCACAGGAGTGTCAAAATACGAAAAGATTTCGATAGTTCCTTCCCCCGAGGCCGATACTTTCCTGTTTAGCCTTTTATTGACATCCCCCCCCCTCCCTCGCTCTGCTTACTTCGCCATAATCGGGTGTTGAATCTTCCCCGGAGGAGTGAGCAATCGCCTACCAGAAGATATAAAGATTAATGTAGGCAACGTGATGCACCCCTATCTTCCCTCCTCTACCCATTTTGGTCACGAACTTGCACAGGTCAGGGATGCTGAGGTGAGCAACAGTGGATGTGGGAAGGAGTGGAAAAAAAAGGCGCCCCGAATGGAAATGGTGCATTTCCTCGCGAGGTTTGTTGAGTCCTGTGGTTCCTCCAAGCGAGCAGGCAGGCAGTCCTCAGTTTTTTTGAGGCAGCTTTTTTATTTTCGCATTTTCATTTCCCAGTGACTTAAGTCTTATTGAACCTCCCTTGAGTTTGGACCAACGCCGATTCGCGAGTCCGTCTCCGGACTAATCGTTGCGGCCGTGCAGGTTCCTGTGATTTTTCCTCTAATTAAAAGAAATGGATTCTCAACTTGGGACATCCCCAATTACAGGTGTTAATTGACCGTGATTAATGTCCCTAGAACAAACGAACGCACGCACACACACACACACACACACACACACACACACACACACACACACACACACACACACACACACACACACACACAAAGTACTTATGGGTTTACAACTGATGCCTTATAAAATCATTCGTGTCTTAAAGGCTTCATGGACGATTATTTATTCTCTCATCTGCCAAAATCCACATATGCTAAGCGGAATCTCAGTAAAATACAACTCAAAACACGTGGTCCAGACAATGCTAATTTTATAATTTGAATTATCGAATCCTATAACTATGTTATTATTACACACATTTAATATAAATTATCAATTTATATTTTGCAGTTATTTTATAATTATTAATTACATATATATTATATTACACAGTTAATTTTCAATCCCCTTACAGCCCTTCTGTGAGTAGTAGCTAATCTCAAATTGAGCCATGAAATGATCTACCTAAATAGGCAATAAACTGCCTCTGGCTGATCATTGGCGTTCAAGAGTGAGTAATAGTGGGCGGAGGCCGTGTTCTGAATGACATACAAGTGGAATTAACCCTTTCTGCCCTAGTGATTCCAATTGGAATCGCTAACTTTCTTGGCCTTCATAGCCCATATTACGTGGCGAATGATTCCAATTCTGAAATGATTCATTGAAAATGAAATTTCCATGAATCATTGAAAATGAAATTTCCATGAATCATTAAAAAAAATATACATTTTCATTTTCTGAAAAATGAAAATGTATTTTTCAGAAAAATACTTGATATCCTTGCTTTTTTAGACCTAAAGACAAAATAAATAGAAAGAAAAATTTTTTTCACTTGTAAAAGAAAATTCATGTCAGGAAGGTTAAGAGTGGGAATGAAAGGAATCGGTAGAAATAGAAAACAGTCCCTCTGCTTGGATATATATATATATATATATATATAAACCACCATTACTTCTGGTACATATATATATATATATATATACCAGAAGTAATGGTGTAAGAGTGGCTATCCAAGCAGAGGGTGTCCGCATATTACTCATCCAACTGCTGTCCATTCCAATCACTCGCCATTGTATGACAGAAAAATCTACATCTCACTCCCCTTCTTAGTGGCATTCATTCTCAGCTTCCAAGAAAGCCCTCTCGTCCCTTCTCCACTCTCCATAAAATGAAAAATTACATCAACTGAAATCCTGTATGACCCTTTCAGAAGTTTGTAAGTCTCAATCATATCACCCCCCTCTTTCTTCTGTTTGCTAGTGTTTGCATTCTACAAATTCTCAATCTGTCTTCATAATCAGTATTCCACAATCCTGATATCATTTTTAACACTCTTCTTTGTACTCCCTCCAATATATCAGAATCACAACAGAAATCAGGAAACCAGACCTGCGCACAATAATCCAAGTGAGGTCGTACCAAGGCCTTGTGAAGATGCAAAATGACTTCTATCTTTACATGTCTAGGTTCTTTTCAGCATTACCATTATTTTTTGAGTTGTATTTACAGTTTTTGCTATTTGACCCTTGAACTTCAACTTCGTATCTACTTACACTCCAAGATCCCTGGCCTGATCAAGCATAATCCCACCAATAAAATACGACATTGGATATCTCATCACATCAAAACGCATGACTTCACATTTACGAAATGGATTTTTTTCCTTATACAATTCAAACTCAAACTGAAATTTTATTTTTTAAACTCCAGATTACATTATCGAAATTCACAAAAGTATACAGAAAACAAAAAGAACATAAGTTCATCGTAGCAGAAAGATTGCAAAAATTACACATATCAACATATAGAGCATGACAGCGTAGCACATCAAAGAACTGTGTGACGAACATTATATAGGGAATAAAAATCTATACGTAATAAGAGCATCATCATCATTATTATTTTCATCATCATCATTGACTCGACAGCCCTACGTGGGCCCTGACCTTCTTCAGAAACTTCTGCTAGCCTTATTCAGTGCCAAACTCCTCCAATTTTTGACTCCTAAAACCTTAATATCTTGTAAGACATTTGCCATTTTGTCGCCATTTAGTCCATCCAGCAGTCATTTCTTTAGATTCCATAACAAGTTTTTTTTTCTTCCCAGGATGGGGTTGTCAGCCCCACGCCCAACCCCGAATGGCATACGGATGACTTGGCCTCCGTATTTATGAACCCCAGGGACAGGGTGACCCAGCTATATCCCCAGGCACTGGGTATTCATTTTAGTCACCTCGTACGACATGCATGGGCCACGGTGGGACTATTCCCTGGCCACCACACGGGGAAATAAGAGCATGAACAACATCTAATTCGCTATTACAGGCTAGGTTACTTTTTTAGTTTACGCACTTATTCCAAAGCATCAACATTCTCATCGAAATTGAAGTACTCTTTGATTGCGTTGTTGTTGTTGTACTTGTTTATGCTGCTGGCTCGTTTGTTAATTGGAGTAAGCTGTTAAAATTTTTTGGGACAAATATATACACTGCTTGGAAAAAAGTATAGTCAAGGTGCATCATGCCATGTAAGGAGTTACGTGTTTGTAGTAGGCATAAATTGGAGGAATGTGATGCTCCCGCGTCAATTCCACTGTGCTCGGGTAAAATTGTTGCGAGAAGAGAACCGATGGAATTTGAAAGAGGCCTTGTGATAGGATGAGGATGCAATGCAGAAAGCCTATCTCTTTGGCAAATTGTTGAAAATTGGGCCATCCTAGCTCAACAATTAGTGACACCATACCGAGATGGAAGCGCAAGGACTTTTAGTGTTAGCCCGCACTCGAAGACTCACCACATACATCGAACGTGACCTTGGATAATATGTAAAAACCGCCATTTTTCAGCCGACACATTGAATGCGGTGTTACGGCATCGACTGGAACATGAATTTGAGCAAAAACACTCAGAACCAAGACCCCAACATGGGTTTCCCAGGGTAGACTGCAATATGCTAGCCCCAGATTACCCGAACCAGAGTGCGCAACGCCATCTGTGAAATTCGGAGGTAGCGGTGTAATGGTGTGGTCCTGTTTTTCCTGGTTTGGCCTCGGACTTTTTTTTATGGTGTCACGAACATTGAACTACGAAAGCTATCTGAACATTCTGGACAACGCAATTGTGGCTCAGTTTATGACTTTTCTACGGAACTGAACATTGTCTCTTCCAGCAAGACAATGCACCATGTCATAAGCCTGCTGCTGTAACTGTGGTTTGTGGACATGCCTGTCACCACACTTGACTGGTCTCCGCAGAGCCCTGATCGCAACCCTACTATATATCTGTGGGATCAACTAGAGCATCGGGGGGGGGGAGGGTTAAGGGACGTCCACTCCACAACAGTCTAGGACATTATTACATGCCTATAAGAAGAATGATCCAAAAATTCCCATTGACCGCTATCATACGCTTGTGGAAAGTATGCCTCGTTGGATTGCTGCCGTCTTCGCACCGAAAGGTGGTCCTACATCTCATTAAGATGGGTGCCATGGCTGTTTGTTCCTCATAAGATGGTGTCCGTTGATTTCTTTCAAGCAGTGTATATTGTTCATGTACTGTTTATTTTTGTCCTTTTCGGATTACATATTTCCTATCCACTTAATTTTTAAAATGATTCTTTTTTTATTTTTAAAATCTTTAAAAAGGATCTTTAAAAGTGAACTCTAATGTGAATAAAGGGCACAAATCTTACTCTGTTGGATAATCCAGTAATACGTTGTTTTCCGGCTTAGGTTAATTGTATTCGTAAATAACTTAATTGCATGTAAATGTGTAAATGCCATAATGCATATTGTATTTGCATATTTCTTGAATAAGTTATAGTTTTCTATTTCCTTGCAGTTTCCAATTTTAGCTGTAGGAATCCTGTATAATTTTTACTTATTTTTACTTTCGCGATCACACGTTAAATAGCTTTAAAAAATAAGAGCGAGAGCGAATTACCTCTAATACATATTTTATTAATTAGTGAATTATAATGAATACATTATTAATTAATTATAATGAATTATAATGAATATAAATAGAACAGGTCAATTCATTTAACTACCTAGGATGTGATCACATACGTAAATGAAAAAGATATAAACGTAAAAATTGCAAAATATTTAAAAACAACAGGTGTAATTAACTCTATATTTAAACCAAACCTAGTTCAAAAACAAACCACACTAAAAGTATAGAATACATTAGCCCTACCAGTCTTAATGTATGGAAGCGAAATCTGGACAATAAAACAAAATGACAAACAAAGATTAACAACAGCAGAAATGAAATTTATGAGAAAAACTGCAAAGTATACCCTATTTGATCACAAAAGAAACGAAGAAATTATGAAAGAATTAAACCAAGAACCAGTAATTGAAAAAATTAAAAAATATAAAGATAAACGGATGGAACACGTTCAAAGAATGAAAACAGAAAGATTACCAAAACAAGCCAAAAAGTACAAGCCATTAGGAAAAAGAAAACCAGGACGTCCTCTTAAACGAGTCAACGATGATTTCTAAGGCCGGAACAGGCCATACTAGGCCTAAATCCTTGATACGCATGATGATGATGATGATGAGGTAATTATAATTGTGTTGTGTTGTGCACCCCATGGCTTGTCGCTTTGATCCTGATTTCTTGGAGAAGAGCAGTTGAATGTTCTGTTGGCTACTTAATATATTAATGAATTGCAGTAAGTCTCATGAACCATTGTTTCAGGTTCCATCTGTTGTCCCCAGAAATAATTTGTGTTAATGCCTTGTAGTTTATTTTAGGATAATCGACGCGTCTTCAGTGTCTCTAAATGCTAACTGCAAATGAATTTTGATGACTGTTGGAAAGTAATCTGTGATCTCTTGATTTACGAATGCTACCTGATTTTATTCTCCTCACTATTGCATGATTCTGACACGATGCCCGGATTGAATTTTCTTGTTGGAGTAGCTACTTATTGCTCAAGACATGGCTAATCCACCCATTTCTCATCCATCCAAGACGTTTTTAGTCCTCTGATTAGGCGTTTTAGGCAATTTAATGCAGACGGCTTGCTGTTCCTCTGCTTCCTAGGGCTAAGTATTTTATGTCTGTAGAAGTGCGTGTTCTGAGGTACGGAACCCCTCTGTATGTGACCGGCTAATTCACCACGTAGATGGGATTCGAATGCAGGTCTTTATAACCAAATGGCTCGTCCATACCAACTGAGCTACTCTGCATGACTAATACGTAAGTCAATGGCTCCATGAAAATTCATCGAAAAACAATTAATCGAAAGACAATTCATCGAATGAACAATTCACCGAAAATGTTAATTAAAATTTCATTAAATTGATCCAGCCAAAGTGGAATTGCTAACATCATTTCGAAACTTTTCTTCTCGAAGATGTTATGATAAAAGTGATCCATTTAGAACAAAAACTGAACCGTGCAGGCAGCAAGAAGCTGTTAACAGATTCAGGAGATTTCCTTCCCACCACGTGTTCGAAGGGTCATCTTTTCTCATGATGAGTCCGTAATGGAGATTATTGAGTGTTTGTAGTGTTTTCCACTTTGCGTTTCTTCCCTCTTCGTATTGCAATAGGTATTTATATAAATATATTTTCAAATTTGTATTTCAAATTTGTATCCAAAATAAAGATGAATTTCATTCATCTTTATTTTGTATCCGCCAGTTGTTTGTGTTTTAAACTTGAAAGTATCAACCATATGTTTCGGTTTCGTCTTTATTCTCTCTCTCTGTCTGTTTCTTCATTGTGAATTATGTTAGTAGTTAGTCAACTTGAATTTTTTAAGACCTTTTGAATTGTGGGTTATATGTTTTCAGTGTGATTAAGGATTATCCACTACTTCGAAATATCTGTTTGATGGATTTTTCTTCTCTCCAACAAGTAGACTTTAAATCGTTGGTTAGATTCCCTTTGAGAGCGTGCATGCATGGGAATGTCCTTAAGTGATACGCGATTGCATCGCTCGGTGTGAGACCCTATCTCCCTGCTTGCTGAAGACTTAAAGTAGCTTGTAACGTGCAGTGTTTGGTCCTTACAGTAGGGTTTCTGGATCCTTAGCCCATCCACGGGACTACTGTTCCACAGGTTTTCAACTGAGTGTGGTTCACATAATTTTTTTAAAATAAAAATCTATGGCGGATACGAACCCTGTCAAAGCGGAAAACTTTTCCCGTCAAGATTGAACTATCTGAATATTCAGAAAGTATAGAGAAGATATTCGTATTTGGGATGAGAAAGGATTGGTGTTTTATGGTATGCGAACTTCCCTTTGTGCATGAATCGGAGAATTTCATGTCGCCGGTTTAGTTTGTAGAGTGGCGTTTCAGGATTATCTAACCCTTCAACCATTCACAGTACTAATTTATTGAAAGCCTTTCCTAGGTGGGAATAAATTGTATTATTAACATTAAAGTGCATGTTTAACTTCCCGTTTTAAGTGGTGTACGAGTTGACAGAACTGAAAGAATTCGAAGCCTGTTTTCATAGTTCAAAAAGGGTCGATGAACCTTAATTTCTAGCCACGCAGCTGTCACCAAGGGTTCACTGATAAAAGCAAAGGCTGATCTACTATTAAGGGGCATCTGCTTAAAACTGTATGAGTCGATGCGAAAACGAATTGTTTTATACCTATCAAGAATTTGGTCAGGTGGTCTGTTTCGATCTCATTCCATCACTTTCGTCGCCATTTCTTCTTCTTTCTTCATTTTATTATATTCAGGAATTTTGATATTCTGCCATTGTCCATTTCGTTTAGATGTTCTTTCTATTTATATTTGTAATAATTAATTGGTTGTTTTATTTTCGTAGATTGTAAACTTTCTTCGTTTGTTTCATCACCCTCCACGTGGCATATTCGTTTTATAAATCCCAGGGATCCGAGAGCGTTTACTTTTCCCAATATTTTATTGTCTATTTTACTTCTGAGTTTCTCCTTTGAGTGCCATTATTTTCTTTCTTTTTGTTTCTTTTTGTACTGTCCATTCTGCGCTATGTACAATACAACGCAGTAAATGTGAGCAGCTAATTTTTAACAATTTTTTTGCAAAATATGCAACCATATACTGCTACAGCCAGATGGAGAAGCTAAAAAAAAGTAGTCTATTTTTACAAAGGAAATAAGAACCGGTAAATATTGCCAGGACTATTAGAATGTCAGGATCTTTGGAATTTCTTAATTAATGCTAATTTTTACCCCCCTCCCACAAATATGTATGAGCGTCGAATTCACTAATCTATTTTCAGTGTAAGCGTGTGTGTGGGGATGGGGGAAGGAAGTGAAATACGCGTTTTATGCGTAGTTTTGTATCATCAGCTAAAAGTGTTCTGTGTGCGCACAAAGGTTTTTGGTGTGAAACCAGAACAGAGGGGGAGGGTGTGGGAGGACGGGGAGGGACGTCACAGATCTGACTTCGCGTCTTCATTCTCACTGACAGCACATGACGTCTCTCTCTCAATGTCTATCGGTGCATTGTCGCCGCACTCCTTCGGACAAGCTGCAGTTCTAATGAAGGGCTTGACCCGGTGTTCATATTGTCGTTTAACTCGTGGCCATGCGCCAAAAAACAACAAGGGAGTTCTCGAGCAGCAGTCGACTTGACCACAAAGGTGGCTATGGATCGCTGACCTCCGGGGCGGACAAAAGGACAGGGCCGTGACCTTTGTGTACCTCCACAATCGCTCAGGTGGTTGGCGTCGGTCAAGCACCGCATTCTTCGTTTGACTCCGTAACGACCCCAGCACGGGACACAATCGGTGGCCACAGAAAGGGGTGGAGGAGTGTGGGAAGGAATAGGCGGGAGGGTTCTACCACGTGACCTTTTAAAGCGCGTCTTCTGTTTTCCGAAGAGCCAAAGGAAGCAATCGCCGCACGTAATGTGGGCAGATGGTGAGAAAAAGGCTCGTGTTGGAATCCTGACCCGGGACGCGAAGGAGGAAAAGACATTTATCACACCGTGGAACCGATGGGGGTTTTGCGTGGGAATGCTTGTCAGAAATCTGGAGAAAGTCTCAGGCTCGCAAGAAAGTGATTTAATTCACTTGAATACGTGAACGTGCAGTTCTTGCTCATACGCTTGAAAAATCTCCGTCTCCTGATTTGAAACTAAACCTCTTGCGCTGCACGATGTGTTCCGAACATAACTTAGACCTCTCTCTCTCTCTCTTTCTCTCTTCCTCCTTAAAACTGCGAACTACTTTCGTTCTCGCTGTAGCTCTTCAGAGAAAAAAAGTCGCAGAAGCATTTTCTGTTGGCACTTTTACAGGGCACTTTTAAGAAGCCTGAATGGCAAAGAAATGGAGCTAGCTGAGGAATTAGATAAGTACCAGATCGACATAATAGGGGTGACTGAAACAAAAAAAACAACAAAACTCATGAGCTCTTTCTGAGCAATAAATACAAAATGTTATATTCAGGCAATGACAATCAAGGAAAAGAAGGAGTAGCCATAGTATTCAACACAAAATACGAGGCTAATCTTCTTGAATGGCAGTCAGTCTCAAGTAGAGTATTGTGGGCGAATGTGAGAATGGGGAACTGGACAATGAGACTTATTTGTGCCTATGGTCCCAACGAAGGTTCTACTAAGGTAGAAGTGGAGGAAATTTTTGAGGCTTTAGAAAAAGCAACTGACACAATGAAAAATGAAAAGTTGGTCCTTGTTGGGGATCTAAATAGCAGAGTAGGAAATGATTGTGAGACATACAAAAATATTTTGGGAAAATTTGGAGAAAAGAGCAAAGCTAATAATAATGGCAAATATCTGTTGGATTTCTGCTCAGGACATGGACTGGTTATTACTAACACCATGTTCCAACATAAAAATGTGCACAAATTCACATGGAGAGAAGAGGCTAGGAATAAGAAAAGTCTCATTGACTATGTTATTGTTGATAGTGATGTTTTCTCCCTGATGCAGGACACCAGAGTGTACAGAGGATTTGAAATTGGAAGTGATCACTATTTAGTCTTGAGCAGGATAAAATTGAATTTCATATTGAAAAGAATAACATGTAAGAAAGTTTTAAAGCGAATAAAAGTTGAGCAGCTCTCAGATATGAACTGTAGACTAAAATACACAAAGATTATTGAAGAAAAAATGAAAGAGTTTGAGAACAGGAATCAAACCTTGGAGATTCAGTGGCAAACTCTGAAGAAAATTGATTGATTCTGACAGAGAGGCATGTGGTGAGGTTATCTGTAAGGATAAAGAAATCAGAACTCCCTGTTGGACACAGGAAGTTAAAGAGGCAGTGAAGGAAAAGAAGAAAGCATATCAAAAGTTCCTGTCAAATAAGTCAGCTTATGCTCTTAGAGAATATAGAAACAAATGCAAGAATGCTAAACACTGTGTAAAACTAGCTAAACAAAAGTCATGGGAGGACTTTGGCAAGAATATAGAAAATAAATATCAAGAAGGTGGCAAAATATTCTGGAGGTTGTTGAAGAAGCTTAAGAATGGAGGAAAGAGTGCTAAAAAGGAATTAGAGATGATAAAGGTGACATGAAAACGGGAGAAAAAGATATCCTTGAAGTATGGAGTAATTACTTTGAAAAACTGCTAAATGAAACAAGCAGTGATGACAGCACAGTGGTAAAAAACACTGACCAGGCATGCAGTCAGGAATACATATCCGTACTAGAAGTAGAAAGAGCCATCAAAGGCTTGAAATGTGGAAAGGCAGCAGGAGTAGATGATATTCGACCAGAAATGCTGAAGTATGATGGTATAAGAGTCTTACAGTGGCTACACTGCATAGTTCAGAAAGCCTGGGCAGAGGGACGAATTCCCGATGATTGGAGTAGAGCTCTCATAGTACCCATATATAAAAAGGGAAATAAAACTGCATGTGAGAATTACAGAGGTATTTCCCTACTGAGTGTTCCTGGCAAGATTTATGCAAGTATACTTGAGAAACGGTTGAGAAGAATTGTAGAAGAAAAGCTTGGTGAAGAACAAGCTGGATTCAGGCCAAATAGAGGCTGTCAGGATCAGATCTTCACTTTACGACAAATAGTCGAGAAAGCATGGGAATATAACAAAGATCTGTATTTAAGTTTTGTCGATCTGGAAAAGGCATATGACAAGATGCCAAGAGAGAAGCTATTCAATACGCTTCAGTTATATGGTGTCAATGGGGCATTATATCAAGCAATACGTAGTCTTTATTTGAGTTGTAAGTCAGCAGTTAGAATTGAAGGAAGTACAGGAAGATGGTTTAATGTTAAATCTGGTGTGAGACAAGGATGTACATTATCCCCTCCGTTTTTCATTATCTATATGGATCACATTATGAAGGAAAGTGGTATTAAACATGATATCAAAATTGGAGATGTTAATGTCAGCTCTTTGCTTTATGCGGATGATGTTATACTTCTAAATAAATCTGCTACAAGTCTGCAAGATTCTCTGACTAAATTGAATAGCTGTTGTAATAGATATGGTATGAAGGTCAGCAATAAAAAGACAAAGACAATGAAAATAGGCAGAATCATTGAAAATGTCAACTGTGTTGTGAATGGAGAACCTGTGGAACAAGTAAAATATTTCAGCTATTTAGGCACGATTTTTACTGAAGATGGTAAATTAAATATAGAAATAGACAACAGAATCAGCAAAGCTGTATGGTGGGAAGTCAATTGAATAAATTCATATGGAATAAGAGAGAAATTAGTCGGAACACTAAGTTAGCTGTGTACAAGACAGTGTTCAAACCAGTTTTAACTTATGGATCTGAGAGCTGGGTCAGAAGTAAAACACTTGACCAAAGACTAGAGACCACAAATATGAGAGTCCTGAGAAAGATTATAGGCATGAACAGATGGCATCAATGGCAATATCATATTAAAAACGAGGATATTAGGAAAGAACTTGACATTGTCAGCATCCAGGAATGCGTTAGCAGAGATAATCTTAGGTGGTATGGTCGCTTAAACAGAATGGGCGAAGAAAGATTAGCAAAACAAGTGTTCTCTGCCAGGTTGGCAGCAAAACGACCCAGAGGAAGACCAAGATATAGGTGGATTGATACGGTACAAAATGCTTTAGACGATAGAAATATAAGATCTGATAATGTTGGAGTCTTGACAAGTAACAGACTGATTTGGAGGAAAATTGTAGATAGGAAATTAATAATGATGTAATTTTTTTCATGTAGTACTATCATATCCTGTACACCCCTTGAGGGTACATGGTAGGAATTTGATGATGATGATGACTTTTACAGGGCTATCACAGACTGGAATCGCTTCATGAGTTTTTGTTATTTCTATACTTAAGGGAAGTATTGGGCTGGTTCAGAAGGGTTCGTTTGCTCAAATCAGAACGTTCTTTCTTTGTTCATGTTTGTGATACACGTTTTACGCAGTGTTTTATTCCAGCAATAATTTCGTGCATTCAGCGTCCCCGGGGCTGGTAAGATTTTTTTCTAATTTTTGATTCGATGGCGTGTGCTACAACGAAAGGATTCCTATTAAAATACCAATGAAGGATTCGATTTTGATTCGAGTTAAACCATTGAATGGTAATTTTTTTATTGTTTTATGTAGACTGAAGATTATCGGAAATAGTTTATCTGTGTTTTTAAACGTTTACAGAAGCCAGTGGCAGACTCTGCAGTGATTGATTCAGCCAGAGAGGCGTGTGGTGAGGTTGTCTGCAAGGATAGAAAAACCAGAACTCCATGATGGACTTAGGAAGTTAAAGAGGCAGTCAAGAAAAACGAGAAAGTATAGCGAAAGTTCTTGGCAAGTAAGTGAGCTTGTGCTCTTGGAGAATATGGAGAAAATGATAGAAAGCAAAGCAGTTTGTAACAGTGAGTAAACAAAAGTCTTAGGAAATCTTCAGGAAATGTATCCAAGATGATATGAGAAAGGTGACAAATGTTCCTGAGGCTATTCATAAACTTAGAAATGGAGGAAACAGTACTATAAAAGGAATCAGAGATGATAAAAGTGACATGAAAATCGAAGATTAAGATTTTCTAGATGTCTGGAGTAATTACTTTGAAAGATTACTAAATGAAACAACGCATGTCAGCACGGTGGTAGAAAGCACTCTGCTACCTGTAGTAGAAATCCAGGATACATATCCATACAAGAGATAGAAAAAGCCATCTGAAACCTGAAAAGGCAGCAGGAGTAGATGGTGTTCGACCAGAAATGCTCAAGTATGGAGGTATAAAAGTTTTGAAAAGGAATTAAAACTGAGTTATGAGAATTACAGAAGTGTATCCTGGAATCCAGGAAACGGGATTACTGGTAAGATTTATGCAGGCATACTAGAGAAACAAATAAGAAACATTTTGGAAGAGAAACTTGGAGAAGAACAGACTAGGTTCAGGACAAGTTTGTCACGATCAGATTTTCACTTTAAGGCATGATGGGAATATAATGAGGATTTGTATCTAAGTTTTGTAGATCCGGAAGAGGCATATGACCAGACACTAACAGAAAAAAAGTTCAAAACTCTTCAACTGTACGGTGTAAAGCCGACATAAAGTCGAACAGCACAATAGCCCTTATTTGAGTTAGCATAGGAATTGAAAGAGGAACAGCAAGGTGTTTTTATGCTAAATCAGGTGCGAGGCAAGGGTGTACATTATCTCCACTCTTATTCATCTATATGGATCATACAGTTAAGGAAAGTGAAGTAAACCTAATATCAGAATCGAAGATATTAATCTCAGCTCTTTGCTTTATGCAGATGATGTTGTACTCCTAAACACATTTCGTGCAAGTCTCCAGGATTCTCTAACTAAATTGAATGACAGCTGTAACAAATTTGGCACGAAAATCAGCAATAAAAAGACCAAAAACTATGAAAATAGACGCAGGAGCACTGAAAACTTAGATTGCATTTTCAATGAAGAACGTACGCTATAAATAAAATATTTCGGCTACTTAGGCACAATTTTTAGTGAAACTCGCAAGTTAAATATGGAAATACACAATCGAATAAGTAAAGTTAGAAAGGTAGAGAAGTAAGTGAATAAATTTACCAGAAAGGAACAAGAGAGAAATTAGCGAAAACACTAAACTAGAAGTATGCAAGGCTGTGTTCGGACTACTTTCAAGTTATGGATCTGAAAGTTGGTTTGGTGGATCTGATGATTTGGGTTTTTCATAGCAAACCAAAAATAGAATTACAAGAGGGCGAAATACTAATGAGACAGAGTCAGAATCATGGCTTATTAGTAAATACAGCTAACACCAAGTATATGGCAATAAGAAAAAAAAACGCAACAAAACACCAGTTGAAGAGTATCAACGGGATTCATTCAAAACGTAAAGGTCTGTAATTATTTAGGAGTAATGATTTCAGAAGATGGAACAAGAATTATGAAAATAAATCAAGAATAGCTAAGGCAAAAGAAGCATTTTGGAATTATAAATTACCAGTGACATCTGGAATAGATAAACCGACCAAAATAAGAATAATAAAATCCTCTGTTTGGTTTACATTGAATTATGGATGCGAGACGTGGACGTAAACAAAATCCATAATGAAAAACTTGCAGGCCTCTGAGATGTGATGCTGTAGGAGAGAACTGAAGAATTTCTTTCGAAGAAGAAAAGTAATGAAGCAATATTGTGAGGTTATTGGGAGCTGAAAGAGCGCTCGTGGAAGACCTTATAAAGAATAAGAGCAAGAAGGCAGGATACATGTTAAGAGGATCAGCGAGTAAATTTTCTTTAGAAATACTGGAGGGAAAATGAGGGAAAGAAGATCTCGTGGTAGACCTAGAGCTTCTTGAGTTGATGATGAAAAGAAATGAATGGTTAACAAGAGATATTACGAGATTAAAAGGATGGCAGAGGAACGGGAACGGACACTCTGGCGTATTGGCTTCTCCAAATTGGAGAAGCAAAAGAAAGAGCCAGGTTAAATAAAGTACTTGATCCAAGACTGGAGACTACGGATATGAGAAATATTAGGGGAGTGAACAGAATAAAGAAATATTAGGAGAGTGAACAGAATAAAGAAATATTAGGAGAGTGAACAGATGGCATCGATGGCAGAATCATTAAAAATGAAGATATTAGGAAGGAACATTGCTACTGTTAACATTCAAGGTGTTAGCAGAGCAGACAGTCTCAGTTGGCACCTAAACAGAATTGATGAGGAAGGAAGGGTTTGGTGCCAAGAGGGGAGGGAAAATCCCCAGAGGAATACCAAGATCTAGGCTGAACTGATTCAGTCCGAGGTGCTGAGAAGACCGAAATGTTAGATACTACGATATTAGCTCTTTGGCACATAACAGAGTAATTTGGAGGAAGACTGGTGATTTGCTTCGTGTGCTTTTGAAATGCGTAGGTTGGAAGATATTCCATAAATTGGATTTGCTAATCACTTCAACATTCTTATAGTTAAAAGACGTATGGATTTATTCTATTGAGAAATCAGAAGCACTTCTGCGATAAATGGGATGGAGTTTCCTAAAGTACATTCCTGTTTGATTTCTAGTTATTTTAGAATAGAGTGGAGCATACTTCTTTTACTTCGATTTCATTTGAGTGGAAGAGGATGATTCGATAAATCTATTTCCGTAATAATTAATCGATGCCGCCAGCACTAAAATCAAGCAGTCTGGAATTGTGTTACGTTAATAAGTGAAAGCAACTTTCCGTCTAAATTTTGTGGCCTGCGAGGGTAATGAGCGAACAGTTGGGGGGGGGGGGGAGGATCGTCATTAGAAATGTTTATCTATCCAATTTGAAGAGAAATTTTGATAAAGAAGAATCGGCAGGAGAATTAGTAAGCATCGGGAGCAACCGAATGCAAGCAAGTGGCGCTCGTTTGGATTTCGACTTCGTGATCGAGAGACGATAACTATCTTCGAACGTTTCCTCTTCAGGATGTTCATTTATTGTTCCGGTAAGGCTCGGTGATTAAGGCGACTTAGATGAGCGAGACAAATGCTGGCGCATTATTCAAAGCCGGTATGGAACAGGTGGTAGAAAAATATTTCACACACTTCTTGTTAGTTGCTTGCAGCTTAACTGTTTTCATAATTCACGATTCCCGCGAGGAAGTGAACCATACTTGTTCACGAAACTAGCAGAGCGTTAATATTTTTCTACCAATTAGTTTTATGAAGTATGTTATCCCGCCACAGAAGTCTTGAAAAAAAGTTTCGAGGGTCAAGTGTCTGACGGAATCGTGAATGAAAACTCACCGACGGAGCGCAGTCCACATCGACCAGAAAATTTTCATACACGAAACGAATGCAGTTTAAAAATAAAAACAACAATAAATAAATAAAACAAAACAACGGTACGATAGATCCAGTCTCTTGCGCACGCTTCCTTCAAGCTACGGTGCAAAACAACGGTTGCCAGGTTTAGTGTAACAGATCGCCGTTAGATGGCGTTTGCGTCTATGGTTTATACCGTTGCAGGCATCTACCCGTTGCCGTGTAGAAGCTATTCACGGTTAACCGAGCAGATGGCTTCGCAACAGCTGCCCGGTTAACGGACAGATAGCGAGTCTCGTGAAGGAGTCAATGCTGAAGAGGTGAGGGGGGTGAATAATATTCCGTTATTTTCTTGTTATCAGTGAAAGCACAGCTTTTCACTCGATATTCCCCCCCCCAGGAGTGGAGGAGAGAAATCACGACAGAGGATCGCTGACATTCCGTTATTTTGTGTTTTCGGAGTAGTTTGCCTCCCTGACAGCCACTATCCTGCCGCTATTTCATTCATAAATTCGTATTTAAATGTACTCGGTTTTATCGCAGCGCCACCTGGAGGCAATCATCTTTTAAGGGGGGATATGGGCGCGTTGACTCCTTCAGATACACTACGAGCACGAAACCGGTTTGTCTCCCCTCGACAGCGCACCGTTAAGGGGTCAACTGGCTTCCTCAGTTGTCCTATGTTCTGCACGTCTTTCACACACACCAAAATGAGGCCGAAAACTTCAGAAAACGTCGCGTGCTGCACCAGATTCGTTGTGTTCGCTTCTCAAGAATCGCTCAAGTGAAGCCAAGTCAGAAAAATATTTTTTTTTTTGCCACTCTGTGAATTTCAGTGAGGTTTAGCAGCAAAAACAAGTCTCCTGAATTGGATTATTTTCAAGAACGAACCACTTTTGTCTCTTAAAGAAAAAAAAAAACACTTAAAAGATCGAAGTATAAGAGGAGTCGTAATGGAAAAAAGGTCACTTCGCCTGTGTCCATTTGCAATATTTTAGATTTTTTTTCACTCCAGTTGCGTATTTTCTGCAATGTTTGTTTCTCAATACAGATTGCGAATGTTTACCATAATTCAGTTCAAGATCTTTTTGTTAGTTGCGAACACTTCAAAATCGTGCGTGTGTGTTAATTGGAAGGTTTCTACTGTCCATTGGGAGGGGGGGGGGGGCTGCCCTGTTTGTCTACTCCCCGTATTTCTAACCGGATGATATTTTCATGGGTTTCTGGCAGTGATATGGCTTCGCTTGCCTTCCTCTTCGATATAAACATGAAGTTGTCTAATTATTCGCCGAGTGTACTCGTTTCCTTTTTTCTTCTTTTTTCCCCTCTCATTCGCTTAGAATTTTTATTATTTAGATTTTAATCTCTCTCTCTCTCTCTCTCTCTCTCTCTGCCGGCTTTGTGAATTCTTAATTGCATTTTTCAACCCAAGAGACCATATCTATAAAGAGAATGAAACCGATGAGAAACTTCAGCACTTCAGAAACCAAAGCACTGAAGTGAGAAACTTCAGTGTTTTGGTTCCTCCGAGTATTTTTAGCTGAAGCGTCTTTCCTGAAGAAAAATATCATCACAAATACCGACTTGTGATGATATTTTTAATTCCATCACAAGTCGTTGTATGGTAAGGTCAACATGAATTTGTAATTTCTACAAGCAAGAATACTTTTGCACAAATTATTTAAAAACATCGAATAAGAATCAGCGCAGTGACTTGCAACCCAGGAGTGCCGCAGCGAGTCACTGCCTATGCTTATTACAAAAATAATTAAGGTCAGAATTCGACCTTCTAACTCCGATTATAAGTTGAATATTGCCGACCCATCTTTTTATTAGACGGAGGACTTGGACAGGACACAGCCACCCAAATTTGAAGCGTCAAATCTAATTAATATAAAAACGACACTACCTTTGAAAACAACGGAAAAAACAACAACTCAAAACTAGTTTTTCATTTTGTTCCTCTTTCGAAGACATTTCTTACTGTCCAACCATTTCAACCAAATTTTCAATATACTTTACATCTAATAATAATAATAATAATAATATAATTAGCCATCTCATAAAATATTTCGCACAAACACGTGAGCCATTTACAGATGAAGCAGCTGCAATTTAGAAGTGGCTGCTTGGCTGATGTTGTGGTTTTAATTGTCGACAATCGAAATTCTGCTTTAAACTCCCAAAATACAATAACAGCATATTTAACACTTGATGTTAGTCAAGTAACCGTCTCTTGATTATGACCGACCTCAATTTTCTCAACAAAGCGACTCAATTTAGTGTGTGAAATGTGTTTTAATAAAGGGAACATGCAATTATTTGAGAAGCATACGAATATCAGTTCGTCCCCAGACATCTTCCCTTCATGTCGAACAGAAAGGGGGGGGGGGCAACTGAACTACCATCGAATTACCTCCCCACTTGCTATTTAGGAAAGCAAAGTACATGTCGTTATTCTCTGTGGTTACAACCTCAGTTAGTAATCAACAGTTATCGCGATGCTCCCCTCATTCCACAATTCGTTGTTCCTACGTGTTGATATTGAAGTACAGTAAGGGGAAACTTTAAAAACCCAAGACCTTTCTTTTAGAGTTACACGGTGATCAGCATTCATTTTAAAAATTTTATGGAATTTACAACCGTGTTAAAAAAACTTTTTTATTATCCCGACGTTTCGATCTTCACATCAAGATCATCATCTGGAGCGTACACAAGTATACAGAACAAGCTGAGTTACATCATTAACTGTAAGCTAGAGAAACAATGATTTGATCACATGTTATTCTACTGGCGTGACCTCTGGTGAAAAAAAAAATAAATAAAAAAATTAAAAATAAAATAAAATAATTTTTTTTTTTTTTTACATCAAGCTAAATTCTTTTTTTACAATGACAGGAATAAACATTCTTTTAGGTGGTTTTTATTCAGAAACAATTGGTGTCCTATTTTTAGTATTACAATTCCTATTTTTGATTTACAATACTGGATTTTCTACAGTCCTGTTATTAGTTGTTTTTGGTGAGGAAGGTCGAATATATGCCTTCCATATATTTGGGATTTTTAAAAATTTAAAAACCCAAGCGAAGGTATTGCGAGAACACGCAGTTAGTGGTCACGTGATCTCTCTGCCACTGCTGGAAGGCCGTATTCCTGGCTGCAAAGTCGGTTCACTCCCGGAGCGACAGTTGAGGGATTTCGTCTGCACGTGCGCCTGATCACTCGGTTTGGACGTGACCCAGACGCGATCGTATTGAAATTCATCGGTCTACGAGGGCTCAGTAGTTTGCATTCGTCCGTCCCATCGTCAAGCTGCCCGTCTTTTCAATTGCTAACTCCCACATGAAAAAAAACAGCCCCGGGGGGGGGGTCTTCCTAAAATCGCGTGCGTTTCAGCTTCTCATTTCCATTCGATCTTTGTGTACTGCTTCACTGGCGTGGGGGGGGGGGGAACTGAACTTCTTCTCCCCACTCCTCCTCCTCCTCCTCCTTTCCACTTTGCTTCAACGCGAAATTCAAGGCTCCGATCACGTGATGAATTCAGTCCATGCTGCATCCGCCGCAGTGAAGAAAAGCCAAGGAATGTTTTCTTGAACAGGATGAGCTCTACAGATGGGTTGGTCTGGTGCAGCAAATCAGAATCGTATCTGAAATCGCATTTAGGCCCAAAGAATCGCGTGGATCCGTAATTAAGGCTTGTAAGTTGCTCGCGGTGACAAAGACGCTGGGGTCGAAATTACTCTGACAGCCTGTTTGTCAAAGAGACCCCCGACGGTCTCTCGCCATTCTTCTCTCCCTGCAGCAGCTTTCTTTCTTTCTTTCTGCGAACCATTCGGTGTTCCCTGGGGGAGGAGGGGGACGTTGCAGGGGAGGAAAACCGGTCAGTGCGGGACCGCGACTCTTGCGTTCCGTGGGATGGGGTGGCCTCGGTGCGCGAGCACGAGGAAAGAAGAAAGGAAATGCCTCCCGCGTTCTGTCGCCAGTGAACGTGGCACGTGACCGCCTCGCGCAATGTCGGCCAGGGCCTATTCAATAGTTGCACGAAAACTCTTTTATAGTCCGAAAGCTCCGTGGACGAGCCAGAGGAGGGAGGGGGCGCACTAAACATCATTCCTACAGTTCTGTCATCGACATCCGGAATTACGAAGGAATCGAAATTCATTCCGACCGACCTCTGGATGCGGAGGAACGAAATTTTTCCAACCTGTTCAGTCATTCCGGAAGACGAAGATGAGCTCATTAAACTCCCTGTCCATGGATGGGTCATGCCAGTGGTGGACAGGGAGTTTAATAAACTCATCTTGTATTACCATGGCAATACACCAATAACCGGAGAGCAGCAGGTTTCCAGATTCTGCCTAAGCAAGAATGGCTTTTAGTAAATGATAGAGCTTTGCCAAATGGTCTGAGCAGGCGTTGTTGTTCTGGGGACGAGGCTCACTGTATACTCAGAGCACTTTATATTTTTATTTCTCTGTTTGTTTTCTCGTTTTGTCTTTTTACAGCTGATGTTCCGCCTAATTCATTAGAACAAGTTCATTCGGCTAAACACGCTCACTCTTGAAGGTTTGTAGCAGATTTATTTAAGAGAGTAATGTCGTCTTGCACAGACAAAGAGAGAAGGAATCGTACTGAATATCAGATTTAATACCGCTTTCTTAACCCCCATTTCTTTCTTTATTTATTTCTATTCAGTGGAGATTATGAATAAATGTGAAGATCGCGTAAACCCCATCTGGTTTTACATTAATCCCCCTGATTATCCTGCGATTATTAAGTGCAGAACCACTTCAATGTAGCTTATTTTAACTGTGGTGTTTAGAACTGCTTTTCTCTCGGCACCTTGTGGGTCACGTGCCTTTTTCCACTCAACAAAACGTCAACTCCACAGATTCTTGTTATAGTCTCAAATTTCTCGACTATTTGTTTAAAGTAAAAATCTCGGATTTGGAATTCCCATTCAAATTTCATTTGTTTGTTTCTTTTGAAGTTAAATTTCAAAATCATATAAAATGTATATGAGTGGCTCAAATCAGATGACAGGAGTCACAAAACGATGCCTTCTGTATGTGCGTATGCGCGCGCGCACGCACACACAATATCAGGTAATTCACTAATACAGAATTAGTTAATTTCTCGATTTATCCACTTATTTTAAACCGATTTGCTGTCAATATTCTTATGTCAGATCAGGTGGGTGCTCCGATCAGATTGTGGAACTGGTTTATGTTTAATTCATTTCTAATTAAGAGGGGTAGGTCATTGAAGATTTTGTGAGTCGCACAGCTGTATTATTTATTGCATTATTTCTTTCTGTTTGCATTGTTTAAACTATTTCTTATTTAAATTACTTCTTATTTCATTATTTAAACCGATAATCTCACTAGAGATTATGGGTTTAAATTATAAATAATACATTTAAGCCATCCCTAGTACAAAAACACACTCGAATCAGACTATATAATGTCTTGTGAAAACCAACTCTGCTATACGGAAACGAAGCATGGACCATAAAAAGGAAAGATGAAAAACATCCATGAAGATGAACAAAGATGAATTCAAACAGCAGAAATGAAGTTTCTCAGATAAACAGCTGGATATACCAAGTGGGACCATAAAACAAATGAAGAAATCTTACAATCCCTGAAAATAAAACCAATTAATTACTACATAAGACAGTATAAACAAAAATGGATAGAACATTTAAATCGAATGGACAACGGCAGACTAGACGAAAATATTATACAGATATAAAATAAGTGAAAAAGAAGAAACGTGAGACGAAGAAAGAGATGGCATGAGACCGGAACAGGCCACCTGTCCTAAAATCCATGTTAGTGAGAAGAAGAAGGTAAAAAAAAGGTATACGTTTTGATTTCTCAACATTATTGTTAAAATTTATTAGCGTAGAATTTCAGAATCTCAGTGGAGATCAGTGCGGTGTCATCTCTTCACAATTGTACTTAATAATTTCATGAGTATGAAAGAATAACTCTACTGAATTCTGCAAAAAGAATTTTGCAAAAAGCTATCAACCTGGTGTATGCAAAATTGAGCTCACTGCTACCCTTTTCACTGGATGATGAAACTCAGGTGTATGAAGAGGAGGTATTAGAGCTGTTGCACAAACTGAATAAGAATTCAGCAATAGGGAGTGATGGGATATCAGTACGGGTGATAAAAGAGAGTTCAGCTCAACTGGTTATTCCTTTGACCAGGCTATATAATTTGAGTCTCGAAAGAGGGAAAATTCGGCACGAGTGGAAAGAATGTATGATAATTCCATTGCACTGCAAAGACCGATGTATCCAGCTATCGACCAATTGGTGAAGATTTTGGAAAAGTCGGTTAGGGTTCGCATTCAGAAATGAGTCGACAGATAATCTCTACTTGGCAAAGAAAAATGGCATGGGTTTACTATGGGAAGGTAATGTTTCAGACTAGACAAGGGGAATGAACACACCATGGCACTTTGGGATTTTGAGAAGGCTTTTGACAGAATACAGCATTGAAAACTGCTGCATAAACTGAAGCTTATGGGTTTGGATTATAAACTATTGCCACGGATAAGAGGATGGCTGACTGACAAATATAAAGAAAAGTGGTATACGAGGGATGTGAGTCTGCAAGATTTAAGGAAACCAGTTATGTGCCACAAGGATCAGTCCTTAGTCCACTGTTATTCAGTCTGTACATTAATGATTTTGGGAAGGATTTGACAAGCGACACACATATATTTGCTGATGATGCAAAGATAGGCAGCGTAATCAGGAATGCTGCTCATATGCAGTACTTGCAGAATGATTTGAATAAGCTGGAATTGTGGGCATGGAAAAATGGATGTCAGTTCACTGTTAATAAATATAAGGTCATGTACTTTGGCGTGATTAGATATCCAATGTCGTATTATATTGGTGGGATTAGGCTAGAAGAAACTGATCAGGCTAGGGATCTTGAAGTGTTAGTAGATAGTAAGTTGAAGGTCAGGGGCCACGTGGCAAAGATTGCGAATACAACTCAAAAGATAATTGCAATGCTGAAACGAACGTTCACACGATAGTCCTAGTGAAGTCTTCATAAGACTTCACTAGGACTATCGTGTTTTGCTCTAGTCTCTTGGTTTCCGTGGTCATACAGGATTTCAGTCGATGTAATTTTTCATTTTATGAAGGGCGGGAAAAGGAAAAGAGGGCATCATTGGACGTTGAAAATGAATGCTGCTATGAAGGGGTGAGGTCTAGATTTTTCTCTCATAGGGTAGTGCGTGATTGGACTTCCGTTGGATGTTGGGAGTGCAAGCAGTGTGATTGAATTCAAGAATAAGTATGATAGGTGATGCTTCTAATATGTGGCATTTCTCTCTCTCTCTCTTGATGAGTCTCTGACTCCGTGGAGGTCTCTCTTAATAATAATGATAATAATAATACTTTGTTGTACTTAACCGTAAGTCACAGAAATTATTTATGTAGATCAAAGAAGACCCTTAGGGAACTTTTCAAAAATTTGACATATCACCTCCTTGTTCAGAGAAGAAGAGTAACAAATTAATGACTATAAATATTTTATTTATCAAAATCAATATATAATTATTAGCTAATAGGCCTAATAACTGTATATTAATATAATATATTAAGATCTAATGAAATTTTAGCCGGCCTTGTTGGCCGAGTGGTTAACATATTCACTCTCCAGTCATCGGGAGTGGCCACATACTACACTCACCAGTTATCATAATTATTCTTGAAACCATTCACAGTACTTGCACTCATAACATCCTGTTGCGACGTATCAGAAATTGGATGAAAGCATTCCCCGAAGGGTAGTTGCTGTCATTCAGGCCAAATATATATATACGTGATATATGCCAGCCTAGTTGTCCGAGTAGTTAGCATATCCGCTCTCCAGCCAAGCGGTTCCGGGTTCGAATCCCGCCTAGGCACGGATGTTTGTATTCGTCTTTCGCCTTCATACATTCATTCATTCATACAAGTGAATAAACACTCGCCCAAGGTGGACTGGGTCACCATGGGGGCAGTAGACCCAACCCTCCCGCAATGGGAGAGGCCTTCACCCTGTAGTGGGTAGAAAACCGGCTGAATATCATCATCATATCAATGGAATTTTAATACTCGATGGCACATATATTTAATGCGGCTCTTGTGTTTGGTGCTTCTTCAAGTTGTTGAACAGTGAATTAACATCCTCATAATACGTCTTTAACGAACAGAAGCTTTTCTCTCTTCTTGCTTTTAATACTGTTAGTCCCGAACCCCCCCCACAGATCTTTAAAATTTGGTCAAGTTGTTTATGTTGATCTTGCGATGAACAAATTAAGTTTGTGAAGTTCGGCGGTGTGCGTTTGTTTCTCTCTCAATCTAAACAGCTTCGAAGAGAATTTTTTCTCTCTGAAATATTTAATAATTTAATAATTTAATAATTTAATTTTCCCTAATTTTTCTAATGTTATGTTCTAATACTGTTTCTCTTTTGTAACTTTATTTAATCATTCATTTTCATTTTTTGGACTATTTCTCTAACTAAATACCTGGTTCCTTTCTTCATCCCTTTGATTCATTTCCCCAATCTTTCTCCTGAATTTCTAAGCATCTCATCAGTTTTCTACCATCATGAGATTTATTGAGAATTTTTGTCTATAATCAAGGTTTCCATGGTAAATAAGACTAAACGGTAATCAAGAAAAACCCAAAATAATGATTAAAACGAGGCAGAATCAGTTAACTGGTAAGTGTTAATCTTGAAATAGAAAAAGTGGAACAATTTAAATAATTAAGAGTAAGTGATCACTAGCCGACCAAACGATATGGCAAAAATGCAGAACTAATACAAATGAGCTTCTTATTCTCCCCTCTCTCTCTCTCTCTCTTTCTCTCGCTCTCGTCTATTCAACTCAAAAGATATCCATTGGAAGACTGAAATACAAATATATAAATTGACGCTTCGTCTATTTGCTACCTACCGATGTGAAACGTGGACATTTGCTGTGATGGTACAGAATTTGATTTCAGCTTTTGAATGGAAAATCCTTAGAATAATATTTGGGTCAGTGAATAATAATAATCTCTGGAGGATCAGATATAATCATGAGTTATATCAACTCTATAAGGAATTCGCAATATTCAGTGTAATCAAGATTAAAACTTAGTGGGCACGATATGTTTTCCGTATGTAAAATGACAGCATTCTTAAGAAGACAATAATTAATAAAAATTCTTGGTAAAAGACCAAACGAAAAACCAAGATCAAGATGGAGCGATACCATCAGTGAAGATAGCAACATCACAGTGCAATGCAGAAGTAAGATTTTCAGCAGGGAATGGAGGCTACAGATCAGAAGGGTGGAGTTTGGCTGTAGAGTCATGCGAAGAAGGCTTATGTGCAGGTACCTTCACATTCTGTTCTTATCTAGATCTATGATATGCACTGAAATGCGGATCTCTCATTCGCTGTAGCACATGCTCACGAACAGTAAATTTTATAGACTTCACGGTTTTTAAGTAAATAATTTCGGTATAACCACAGAAGTCTTTGCAGTTCAGCCTTTCGCCTCATTCTGCAGCTTCCCCCTGGCGGTGAGATCCACTGAATGAATGAATATGAAATCATTCTGATGTTGTTCACCCATTCTGGAACTATTTTGTCAAATGGAGATAATCTTTTTGGAAGTAACTGTTACTACATGCAACGACATTCACTTCTGGCATTCAGAGGTGGTTCTGCCACGATTAAGGGATCTTTGATGTATAATAAAAATAGCAGGAACGATAACGCTGTCAACTCTTGTGCTGTTCTACTACCCTACGATCATCTGTGCACGAAAGCAAATCATTCCCTCAAATGTAGCTCTTCTCCAGCTATTATTATAGAACACCTAAAAGAATGGTTTGTTAGATCTGATGACATTGTATCCCACTTCTGCAGAATCTAGTGGCATTGAATCCGTGAGAAGAGGTCACATGTGCAGCCAGTCGACCGAAGTTCTATCCTAATACAGTAGCGCTGAATTTCACAGAATACACGAGAAGATAGAAAGAATTAAATTATGAGCTGCATTTATAAGTTTTATATAGAAATTATTTTACATGCGTACCTGGAATCAAAATATGTTTCATGGGACTAGATGGCATAACGGAAAGTAAAATGACCAATAACAGATTACAAAACAGATTTAATTATATATTACATAATATATAATTATATATTATGTAATATATTATATATCTACCCCATAGATATAAAATGATAAGCCTTTTTATGAAACGTTTTTGTGAAACATGTTTGTGTCACGTTTTTTGTCAAGTTATTTGAAACGTTTAGAAACTCAGGGGGCAACCCTGAGTGTCGAGCCTTCAAAATTCGAGTCATCAGAATTCAAGGAGAACCGGCCTACCAGTCAGGAACTCGGGGATTTGGGCGCCGTGGGCACCAGGGGGGGAAGGCACCCCGCCTTTGAAGATTTGACACTCAGGGTCGAGTCTTCAAAATTCGAGTCATCAGAATTCAAGGAGAACTGGCCTATCAATCCTGAACACTTGGGGGGGAGGGCGCCGTAGGCGCCACGGGGATGAGCCCCTAGTATATATATATATATAATATAATAAAACCGCTAGTAGAAAAGGTCTCGTTGAAATTAAGAAGAAAAGTTACTTTAAATGCACTTCAAAAAAATTAGAAGTAAAACTTAGTTACAGAGTGAGTGGAAGTGTCACACGTCTATCATCCATTGTTCTTGACGGATTAAGGGTTTCATCGATCTTCGCGTGTGGTGGAATTTAGGAGCGTTATTGTGAAGCTAAACAAGATCTAAACGTAAACGAAACCACAAAATCTCGTCTCGAAATAATTCAGCACGATATTAGGAACCCTCGTGGCTCAGGGATCAAAACCGTTGTTGCTCCTTCAGCCAAAGTGAATTGATTGCTACCTGATATATTCATGGAATCCCAGAACTCATCACAGGAGGCCATACTACAGTATGCATATCTTATCTGCAATGTACATCTAGTATTTATTATATAACTGTGTGTTCTCTGGCTAGTTTGAAGGTTTTGAAGAAGGAAAAACCTTCTGGTGAACGCATCGTTCATGGGCGGATAGTTCTCTTTTATTCACTTTTCTTATAAACGCCTCACAACCGAAATCGTTCTGTCTTATTGCTCAAAATACAGATCCCACGTGATAATATTACATTCTCCAGCCATGATCAGTTTGTTTTTTCTTGGACTGACTGAGAATAATAATAATAATAATTTATTTAAAAAAATTTTATTTTAATTGATCTCTCAAATATTTACATATATACAATGATCATCTTGAGTAACATTCAGTATGTTATTTTACAAGGTTCAGCACTAAGTGCTACATCTAATGAAATTTCAATAATAATGATGATGACATAACTTAAATTAAGGGGATATTAAATCCTATATTGTTTCAAAACCGAATAAGAAACTCAAAGATCGGAATCAAAGAGTTTCATGCCGAATATAGTAAACCATAAAAGTATCGGCAACTACTAGTGTAAGCTAAAGCACGTTGTACAAAGTACATAGTACAAACTAGGGCAACTCGTAGCAAAGGTGGTAAAGCAAACGTTTTGAAACAATGTGGGATTTAATATCCCCTTAATTTAAATAATGCTACATCGCAGAAGTGAAGCCTATTGACTCTTTATATTTAAGTAAAAGATGATAACATAGTTTTTTTTGCTATTTTTTTAAAATAACAATCACAGCAATAATTTACAATTATATAGTTCTGAGTTACACAAGTTATATAATATTACATGTTGTGGTTTACTATATATATATTTTTCAAAGTTTGAGAAAGTGTGATTATACAACAGTATTTACACGTATGCAATTAAAATATTATATTTCCTAATTCTCACAAACATACAATGTAAACTCATTATTTACATAATTTTTTAATAATAAGAATAATTTATTACATTATTTTTTCATGTTACATAGTAATATTATATTAATGGTATTATCACATAATAATCAGTATCTTCATTATCTTCTTTATAGTTCACTGACTCTTTTGTTACGTAACCTGCATTCTTTGATTATAAGGATTAGGCGTTTTTAATCCCACCTACTTCGAAAATTGGATTAGCTTTTATGAAGAGAGTGGGACTTAGCCTTCACTATTTATGTTGTTGTTACTGTTTATGCACGGGATGTAGGCATTGGATGCTGGTGATTTGTGATGTGTATATATTAGTGTTTAATGATATATTAACTTTCTTGGCATGTTTTCCAGAGTTCGTGGTTTAATGTTCTGTAGTTATCTATGTGATTTAAATTTCTTGGTAGGTTGTTGAGTTGCGTGGGTATCTGATGTGATCTCACAAAAGAACCGTATGAGTTGTTGAAGGATGCAGGGATGTAGAGAGTTGTCGTTGTTGGTCGTGTTATACGATATGTGTCTCTGTTGTTTCGATAGGTGATGTTGAAGTAATTCCTTGTTAATATCATGTAGTGTTTCAGGTTTTTAATGCTCAGGATTCTGTGTGTCGCCATGTGCTGGTCTGTTATTGGTTGTTGCGTGTTAGGTGTCCAAATCACTGTTGACACAATTTTCCTGTATAATGTTTCTAATTTTGTTAGGTGGCTGTTTGATGTGTGTGTGCATAGACTGTTATACCACATCCGAGTAGGGATTCGCAGATACCGTAATATAGCAGTTTTTTTTTATGTTGGATGGAATAATGTCTTTTACTTGGAAGAGTTTTGCTGCGATGATCCGGAGTTTGGTGTGTAGATATTCTATATGTTTTGTCCATTTAAGTTGGCAATCTATATAGAGACCAAGATATTTCGCATGTGTTACAGGTTTGATTTCGGGACATAGGCAGGTATTTTTGTTGTTAATGCAGCGGTATGTGTGACAGTGTATCGATAGTGCGGGGGGCATGATTCTTGGGTTGTGTATTATCAACATCTGTGTTTTGGTGCCGTTGATTAGAATTACGTTTTGGTAGAAGCATGTTGTGATTTAATTTAGGCGTTGGTGTGCATTGCAGAGAGCCGTGTTGATGTCTGTGTGGATTGCCAGTAGTGCGGTGTCATCTGCGTACTGAAATATTTGACTTCTTATGGCCACCTTATGAACATCGTTAATGTATATGTTGAATAGAGTGGGTGATAATATGACATATTGAGGAGCACCGTGTTTTATTTGTATACCCCGGCTGTGACATGTACCTATTTTTGTTACTTGTGTTCTGTTTGAGAGGTAGTTCCTGAACCATGTATGCAGTGTTCCTCTTATACCTCAGATACGGTATAACACTCTATGCACACATCAAGTAAGTCATGTTCAAGTGTATCGAATGCTTAGGTTAAGTCAAGCAGTATACAGTAAGGACGGCGTACTTGTTTTTTTCGAGAGCTTTGTTTATTGTGCCAGCGATGTCTTCTAATAAAGTAATGGTGTTTTTTGTTTTCTGAAAGCCTTATTGTTTTTGTGAGATGATGTTGTTCTTCTCTAAATAGTTCTGTAGTCTGGTGTGTGTTATTTTTTCTAGAATTTTTGAGATGACTGGTAGTGTAGCTATTGGTCTGTAGTTCTGATTATCGTTACTTTTGCCGTGTTTGTATATTGGCGTAATTACTGCTGTTTTTAGTTGTTGTGGAATAATACCTGTGTCGAATATTATGTTCACGAGTCTCAAAAGTATTGGATTTATTTGTTCAAAGTGTGTTATAAGGTCTGTGAGTCTTATTTTGTCTATTCCTGGAATGGTTTTTGATTTTAGTTGTAGGATTGCTTCTTTCAGTTCCTGTTTTGATACGGGTGGAAAATGCATCGTTTGTTGTTGACTTTGTGTCGGTAGTTAATAATTTTTTTTAATAATAATGATAATTTATTGATTGCTAAAATATTTATACGTACAATAAACATCTTGTGTGACATTGCAGCTTATAATTTTACTGAGTTCTCCACTAAGTGTTGCAATTCCTACATTGGATTTCAATTAAAATTTTTAATAATAAGTTTTTGCCTTTATATTATGTATTTACAACACATGTTCTTCTAATATTAACAATGAAGACTATACAGAATTTTTTGTATAATTTTTTTGTTTTTTGTTTTCAAATTTTGAGAAAGAGTGATTATAGAAACAAATTTCTGCATTTGTTTATAACGATTACTTGTAGTGAGGCAATTTAATCCCACCTACTTCAAAGCTTGGGTTAGCTTTTATGAAGAGAGTGGATTTAGCCTTCACTATTTGTGTTGTTGCTACTGTTTATGTATGAGATGTAGGCATTGGATGCTAGTGATTTGTGATGTGTATATTAGTGATAATGGTTTCTTAACCATGTTGGTATATTTTCCAGAGTTCGTTTTTTAATGTTCTGTAGTTATCTACGTGTTTTAACTTTCTTGGTAGGTTGTTGAATTGCGTGGGTATCTGATGTGATCTCACAAGAGAACCGTATGAGTTGTTGAAGGGTGTGGGGATGTAGAGAGTTGATGTAGGTCGTGTTATACGATATGTGTCTCTGTTGTTTCGATAGGTGATGTTGAAGTAATTCCTTTTTAATGTCATGTAGTGTTTCAGGTTTTTAATGCTCAGAATTCTGTGCATCGCCATGTGCTTGTCGGATATTGGTTGTGCGTGTAAGATGTCCAGATCACTGTTGACACGATTTTTCTGTGTTTGATGTATTTGTATAGACCGTTATTCCGTATCTGAGTAGGGATTCGCAGATACCGTGATATAGGAGTTTTTTTTATGTTGGGTGGAATAATGTCTTTAACTTGGAAGAGTTTTGCTGCGACAATCCGAAGTTTGGTGTGTAGGTATTCTATATGTTTTGTCCATTTAAAGTGGGAATCTATATAGAGACCGAGGTATTTTGCGTGTATTACAGGTTTCATTTTGAAACATTGGCAGGTATTTTTGTTGTTAATGTAGCGGTATTTGTGACAATGTATCGATAGTGATGCGCGGCGTATGAGTCTTTAGTTGTGTACTATCAACATCTGTGTTTTTTACCGTTGATTAGAATTGCGTTTTGGTGGAAGTATATTGTGATTTCATTTAGGTCTTGTTGTGCTTTGTAGAGAGTTGTGTTAATGCCTGTGTGGATTGCTACTAGTGCAGTGTCATCTGCGTATTGAAATATTTGACTTCTTATGGATATGTTATGAACATCGTTAATGTATATGTTGAATAGAGTGGGTGATAATATGGCACCTCGAGGTACACCTTGATTTTTTTGTTTACTCCGACTGTGACATGTACCTATTTTTGTTCCTTTGTTCTGTTTGAGAGGTAGTTCTTGTTCCATGTATGCAGTGTTCCTCTTATACCTATTGGGTACAGTTTGGCGAGTAGTATGTCATGTTCAAGTGTATCAAATGCTTTGGTTAGGTCCAGCAGTATAAGGACGGCGTACTTGTTTTTGTCGATAGCTTTGTTTATTGTGTCGGCAATGTCTTCCAATAAAGTAATGGTGCTTTTTGTTTTCTGAAAGCCGTATTGGTTTTGTGAGATGATGTTGCATCTCTGTAAATAGTTCTGTAGTCTGGTGTGTGTTATTTTTTCTAGAAGTTTTGAGATGACTGGTAGTATAGCTATTGGTCTATAGTTCTGAGTATCGTTTCTTTTGCCGTGTTTGTATATTGGCGTAATTACTGTAGTTTTTAGTTGTAGTGGAATAATGCCTGTGTTGAATATTATGTTCACGAGTCTCAAAAGTATTGGATTTATTTGTTCAAAGTGCATTATAAGGTCTGTGAGTCTTGTTTTGTCTATTCCTGGAGTGGTCTTTGGTTTTAGTTGTAGGATTGCTTCTTTCAGTTCCTGTTTTGTTACGGGTGGAAAATACATCGTTTGTTGTTGATCGTTGGTAGTTTGTCTTTTTTGAGTTTTGTGATGTTGTTTGTGAAAGCATGGTTGAATGAGTCTGCTAGTTCTTCTTGGTTTGTGTCCTGACCGAAGCTTTTTTGCAATAAAATCTTATGCCGAAGTTTTCTTTTTTCGAGTTACTAATTCGTTGAGTGTAGCCCATGTTTGCTTAATGTTGTCGTTATATTCCCTGAATTTTTGAAAGTAGTAGCGTCTTTTTGTCCTACGAATTTTTGTTGTTAGTTGATTTCTTGTGTTTTTGTATAAGGTTTGGAAATGTGTGTTACTGGGTGACTTTTTAACTTTTTTCCATAGATATTCTTTTACACTAATAGTATTTAGTATGTCTTCATTTATCCATGGTTTGTCGTCTGTTTGTCGCCTGGTTTGTGTAGGTTTTGTTGTTTTTTGTATATTTCTGTGAGCTTTAGTTGAAATTCTCGTATAATGTTACAGGATCATTTATTTTAAGTAGGGAATTCCAGTCTGTATTTTTTACTTGGTTATCGACAATGCTCTTTAGTATGATCGAGTTTTGTCAACTTTTGTGGTGGTGGGAGAGGGGGATAGGAAACGTAATAAAACGAAGTTGAGACAAAGTAGTGATCGGCAATTTTGACGTTAATTACTGATGATGTATATGTATGGACGGGAGCCCGTATATTGATATGATCAATGCATGATTGTGTTAGTGAGTATTGAGTATTTCTTCTCTTGTTGGGGAGTTAATGGTAGGGTTTATGTTGTACTGACTTAGTATATCAAGATATGTGTTAGTGTTTGAAGAAGCGTGGTCAAGAGTATTTATGTTGATGTCTCCTATTAGGATGAGCCTGTGTGTTGTACGCTGTTCGATGCCGCTTAGCCATGTTTCTAACTCGTGAAGAAAACTGAGTAGATTATTATCTGGGGGTCTGTATATTGTGTTTATTGTGTATTTGATACTATTGTGGCTATTTGTGAGTTCCAAAATTAGTGTTTCCGCATGTTCGAAGTTTGTTTGTTTTTCTGTCACATTGTATTTTTCATTGATAAATGCCACAATTCCACTTCCTCTTTTGTTTGGTCTGCATAAGTTGTAGGTTTGATAATTATTTATGTTGTATGCGTAAATTTCTGTGTCGTTTATTGCAACTTCGGTCAGTATTAGCGCATCTATGTTTATCATGGTATAACTGAGCTGTGTTATCAATGTAAGCCAGTGTCTTTTTATACTTCTTATGTTTGTGTGTATGATAGTGAAGTTGGTATTGGTGGAAATGTTGTCTGACCATTTCTTCAAAGAATCAAAGACCATGAAGATTATGTTGTCTGACTGGATATGTTCGCCTGTGTTTGAGATCTCCATTATATAGTTTTTAAATGAGTTCTAATCTTATTCTTAAGGATGTAAAGAGTTAGTGTTTTATATTGGTAGGCTGTGTAAGTCGGATTCACTTGTAATTATGTACACTCGAGTGTTTTCATTCTTTCTCATAAATATCTGGGAATTCTTTGTCCACAGGAACTTGCAGTTTTTCTCTGTTTTTGTCTTCCTTGCTTGGTATAAAAGATTTTTGAAGTATTGAGTCCAGTGTTCCATTATATAGATTGGTATTGGGAGTTTCTTATCAGTTAGGATCGTTGTTGTCGGCCTTGTTTTCTTGCTTGCTGTAAGAATGGAGTCTCTCAGACTTATGTTGGTAAAACGAGCGATGATTGGTGGCAGTCTCTCTTTGGTTTTTTGTGGGCCTCGGTTAATAGAGGTGATATCTGTGCTTACGACCAATTTTGCTGCCGATCAGTTGCATATGTTGCTTAAGTCTTCTGTATTTTCTTTCATTATTCCCTCAATTTGAAGTTCTTTTTTTCTTTCTTTTTATAGCATGTGCTCCACTTGACAGTTGAGTATGTTTACTTCTTTCCCCAATTCTTGATTTTTGCGCTGGAGTGTTTCTTGCGTTTCTATCGCTACCGTTAATTTCGTTTTTTTCTCTCGCACGGTTCCTAACATTTCTTCCGAGGTCTCGTTATTGAACTGTATGTGATGTTCATACTCCTCGAATTTTTTGTTAATTTGTTCCATGTGTGTATTTAACAAGTCTTTCGCCATGAGTTTAAATGAATCAAAGTTATCTGTAATTTTAGGATCCGGAAGAAGCTTACCTTGATGTGCGTCGTTACTTTTCTTTGGTGTCTGGTCTTTATTCTTCATTTTCTCACGGCACTGTTGACATCGCCATTCGGTCCGTTTCACGGCTCCTTTTGCTTTCCACGTGCTTTCTGAGATCCCTGAACAGTAGAAGTGTTGTTTTTTATTGCATCCGGAACAATATGGCCCGTCTCCTTCATCGCTTAATGGCTTATTGCATTTGTTACAGCTCATTTTGCTCGAACTTCGCTGTCTCGGTGACATTTAGCCTTTCTTCCCGTTAGCGACTATAGTACGACTTTTAAAATGGCGACGTCCTTTGTTATTCGTTGGCTGGTGACTGCAGTACACTGTGATCTTCGAACACTGAAAACTTGAATATTACTTATCCGATTTTTGTAATTTGAACGTCCCTGTCTTCAGCGTGACTAGTAGAATTAAATAGTAGCACTTTCAAGTTAGAAACATGAGTTAAATAACACTTTTAACCTATAAAACCAGGAGCAGTGATACAGCGTACGTGCATCCGTCTGCCTACACAGCTGCCCGTAATGATATAAATTTTTTTTTTTTTTTTTTTTTTTTTAACATTTTATTATTTCTCAGATAAATTACATACATTATATGAAGCCAATTATGCATAACAAATACTTTCTCGTACATAAAGTTTTTTTTTTAAAATAATAATAATAACAAGAACTGTTTACAACATATATTATTATAATATTCATAATGATGATTATTACAGATGTTTCTTTGGAATTTTACACTCTATATATACAATATTAATGGATATAATCACTCCATATTGCATACTTTTGTTACAGTTATTACATACATTACATACATTTGTTTACATATGATACATTACTTACATTTGTTTACATATGATACTTACTTTACGTACATTTGTTTACATATAATACACACATTACATACTTTGGTTTACATGTAATACGTAAATTACATGCACTTGGTTTGACCCGATACGTATGATATACTTTCTATTTTGAAGGTAGTTTGTAAGCCACCTGTGAAGAGGCCCGTCTATCCCAACATGCCTCAGCTTTTCTAACAAGGTTTGATGTGTGAGTGTGTCGAATGCTTTAGGTAGATCAATAAAAACTACCATGGCAATTTTGTTTTTGTCTAAGGCAGTATTAATTACGTCTGAAGTCTTCCAAGAGAGATGTTGTTCCCTTATTTTTCTGAAAACCATATTGTGTTTTGGGGATAATATGAAAAGTCTCTGTGTATGCTGTGAGTTTCTTCAGTATGATCCACTCCATAATTTGATTGATAATTGGTAATGTTGCTATGGGTCTGTAATTGCTGATTAAATTTCTTTTTCCATGTTTGAATATGGGTGTGATTATGGCTGTCTTTAGCATACTTGGTATCTGTCCTATTTTAAATATTTTATTTATTAATTTTAGTAGGATAGGACTTAAACTTGTTGCATGTTGCTTTATATCTTTAGGTCTGATTCCATCAATTCCTGGGCCTTTGTTTGGTTTGATTTGATGTATTGCAGAGAGAAGTTCTGCTTCTTTTATGGTTGGGAACCATAATGTCTGTTTTGATTGTGGCCCAAGTGGACGGTCGCGTTTTGTGATTGGGGGAATATTTCTGTGCATTTCTTGGATGGATTCTGCAAAGTATCGGTTAAAGTCATTTGATAGTTGTTGGATAGGTTTTGCGTCTTTCATGAAGCTGTGTTTTATGGTTTCGGAGGCGGTGGTGTTGGGAACAAAATCTAGCATCTCATTGATCAGATGCCAGGTTTGTTTCATGTTGTTTTGTGCAGAGGTTAGTTTGTCTCTGTAATAGCTTCTTTTTGCATTTCTGATTTGTGTTGTAAGGCGATTCCTTGTTATCTTATATTCAGTTTTTAAAGCTGTGTTATTTGGATATCGCTTTAATTCTTTCCAGAAAGCGTCCTTTCTGTGTATTTCTAGGATTACGTTTTGTATTACCCAATGATTTTGTGTTGTTTTTGTACGAATTCTGACTTTCTTTGCACCTTTCTTATATATTTCCTCCAGTGTGAGTTTAATGTTGTTGTAAAAGATATCTGCTGAATCTGATGCCAGGTGTTCCCAGTCTGTTTTTCTTATTTCGATGTTGACTATTTCTTCGTCTATTATTGTTTTGTGTTGCTTTTCTTCTGTGAGACACTGCATGGATATTGTCTTGGTGTGCAGGTTTAGAGCGGTGAAGTAATGGTCTGCTACTTTGCACTTTATGACTGATGCAGTGTAACTGTTTGGTGGTGCTCGGACGTTTATATGATCTCGACAGGAGGCAGTGATAGTATTTCCGAATATTTCTTCTCTAGTACATGATGTTATTGTTGGTATTAGATTATACATGGATAGCGTGTCTAGGTATTGTACAGTGTTGTTCTGGTTTTCGTTTGCAATATTTATGTTTATGTCGCCAATTATCATTAGGTATTCGGTTGAGCATATTTCTTGGCTTGAAAGCCAGCAATTGAGTTCGTGCAAGAATTTTATCATGTTTAGGTTTGGTGGCCTGTAAATAGCATTTAGTATTATGGGATGCTGTCTATTGGTGGTATAAGTGATTTCGAGGCAAAGGGTTTCAACATGCTCAAACTGATAGTCCGTTTCTTTTGCTATTAATTTTTGTTTGATAAATATTAATATTCCACCCCCTCTTTTTGTTGGGCGGCATGATCTATGTTGTTGGAAGCCTGGAATTTGGAAAGCACTCGCTTCGTCAATAGTTATGGATACTTCTGTAAGAATCAATATATCAATAATATCAGTGTAATTCATCAGATAAGCCTGTAACAATAACCAATGTTTTCGGATGCGTCTGATGTTCATATGCAAGATTCAGATACCTCTCGCTTGTACTGTTGTTGTTTCCATGCATCAGGCGATTCGAAAATACAATTACGGATGTATTCTGGTGTAGTAACATCTATCTGATGGTTCACATTCATTTTTGTTGTGTTGAGATTTTATTGAACTAAGTTGGAGTCTTTTGTTTCACTCTGGCAACCTATCTATATCCTCCGAGCTTTTTATTTGTATAAACTTTGAAGTCTGTGACTTTCTCAAGAATATTTTGCCGTCTTTGATCCATAAAAAGTGATACTTTTTTTCTGTTTTTTCTTTTCTTGCTTGGTTCAAAAGATTCTGATTGAAAGGTGTTAAATACTCAGATAGAAAGATTGGCGTATTGTCTTGCGATGCATTTAAATCCTTGACTACTGGTTTTTTCAGTCTGCTGGCTTTTATGAGATTGTCTCTTGTAGCTTTGCTTGTCAGACGAACTATGACTGGTGCGGGTCTTGGCGAGCCTTGTTTTTTGTTCTTCCTGGGAACCGATTTATGGTCTGAATATCATTATGCTGTAGGGGGGATGTCAATTGCATGGCCTAACTTTAAAAATTTCTGTGGATTCAGTTTCTGGAAGACCGTTTATGACAAGGTCTTCTTTATGTTGTTGTTGGTTTAAAACTTCGTATTGTAGTTTCAGGGAATTAAATTCTTGACGGTGTTCCGATGTGTCTTTTATCAATTTGTGCTGCCTGTCAGTTAATGCGTTAATGCTGGTTTTAATGTCTTTTACCGTTTGTAAGACTTTTTCGACTTTTGAATTATTAAATTTAACAAACTCTTCATATTCGCTAATATTTTTTGTTATTTCTTTATTCTGTTTATCAAATAGTTCTTGGACAAGACCTACCAAGCTGGCTTTTATATTTTATAAACCTTTTTCTAGTAATAAATTTGCGGAACTCAAATTATAAGACTCACCGGTATTTTTTTGTCTGTTCAGTTCATCGTCCGCTTCTGCCTCCGGCATAATCAATTGCGTCGTGGGTGGCAGCGTTTCTTTGTCCTCTCTGCAGTATAGGCATATCCATTCCTTTCGCTTGGCATTGGATTTGCGTTGCCATGTTGTTTCTGAGAATCCGGAACATTTAAAGTGAAGAATCCTTAAGGTATTTCCTGCAGGTTATATGACTTCCGTCGGACGATAATTCCTTCAGGCACTTGTTGCACTTCATGGCTCACCTTTCTTCCCTTGGACAACTGTAAAGATGGCGACGTCCTTTGTTCTATGCTCGTTAATGACCACGGTGAACTATGCTCAATTTTCAGCACACTCGAAATTTGGGTTTCACTTGGCCAATTTTGATTAATTATATATCACTGTCTTCAGCGTGACAAGAAGAGTTACTTTGTGACACTTTTAAATTGACAACAGGAGTTTGAACCACATTAAAGTGTCATAAATAATAATAATAATAATTATTATAATAATAATAAAGAATTCTTAATTCGGCAGTACAAGCAGAGTGAAAAATTCATAGAACAGCATCCTGTTTGGGAGGAAAGTGAAAGATCTCTTTATTCTTCTAATTGTTATTATTATTATTATTATTGTTATATAATATAATCTTTCATATAATATAATATAATATAATAATAATTATAATATAATAATATCTTTCATATAATATAAGCTTTCAGAAAAAAAAATTATTATTATTCTTATTACTTGATATCTATAAGGAGTTATAAAACTCATCGCATGTATTCCCTAGCCGATTTTCCCATATGAGAGAAGAACCTGCTACCTCATGTGAGATTGGGTAACTGACTCTTTCAACTTAGAAAGTCCATATAAAGATATTTCTCTTCATGATGAGAACCGAACTCATGTCTTTTCCTTGCGAAATGTACAATGTCCTCATAGTTCTTTTGACTGTGCCACCGATGAACTCTATTAATACAAATCAGATTATGCATAAGGGAAGATTGGGGAGTTTGAGATATAAAAAAATAGAGAAATATACAACAGGTGTAAGAGACAGAGTGAATCCAATAACAGTTACACATGTTAGCCATTTAGACACAATTTCACTCATGTGCAATGCATGTCATTCCTCTTCTTCATGCAGTATTCAAATGATTCCAGCTTTAAGATCTCCCACAACCAACTCTTTAATTTTCAGTGGGGTGAGGATAACCTTGTGAACTTTGAGGTTACCGAAATCGTTCTATCTTTTTACTCAAAACAAGATAAGTAATAACACAGATGTCTTATTACTCAAATTCCACTTGATAATATTACATTCTCCTGCCATGATCAGTTTCTTTTTTCTTGGACTAACTGAGAGATGTGGCCTTGGCTGGTTCACAAATACTCGTAACTTATATTGCGTTCGTTAGTGTTGGTTTTGTCTTTCATCCAACCTTATATTTACTAGTTGTTGGTTGACCCCACATTCAAACATAAAGAAAATTTTTATTATACTGCGCCACTCTATGTTTGGAATCACACAATTATTGTGAAGGAGTCAAGCATCAAATAGCACAACAGCAACGTGAACTTACTACAGGCAGAAATTTTTGTTACTTATACATAGGGTTTCCTGCAAGATTGGTATTTTAATGAGCGGTGGAATGAAACTGAAATTAGGCAAGCACAAGAATCAAGTTAAACAAGATGTTTAATTCTCTCACAAAATTATTCTTACATAAGAAACAAGAACTCAATTAAGATCAATACAATTAGAAAATAATTTGTGCATTCTACAAAGTATTTAGATTCTACTCAGCTGAGTGCATCATTTACTGCTAGAACATATATATATATATATAACTGTATATATATATATATAAGGCTTTCACAATTCTCATTCGTTAGGATTTCAACTTAGTTTCACCTTAAACAACAACAATATTCAGCAAAACACTTAAAAAGTAATTCTTTTTAGTCTCATAGAATAATCACAAACTTCAGTTTTATCAAACACTTAGCTGGCATCATCTATATCTATCAGAGGATTAAAATAGTTCTTAAAAGGATCAGTCTTGCATTTACATATACATTGTGAGATAACACATTCAAACACGAACTAATTCTTCAATGAAGTTTCTCACATTAGTTTCACAAGGAAAATGTTTTATAATATCACTCATTCAAGCTTGACAAGCTGTCTTCAGCAACAGGAAATATGACCAAGTTCTCCAGACACAAGCAACACTATCACACTCACACGTTAGTTATATAATAGATATTCTTACCGGTATGATCATCATAGCTTGCACATTATGGAAAACTCTTACAACACTTCTAGGCACTCGATAATCTTCCACTATAGGCAACACAAAACTTATAATGTCCCCGAGTTCAATAACTTATTTGTTAAGACTGGAAAATGTATTTTCTTGCTCGTAGTAACTTATCGTACGATAAATCTCGATCATATTATTATCCTTTCAGTTGGGTAAATTCCTTTACAAGGTGACAGGAAACTATAAATAAATATGAGTAATAAATAAATAAGTGCCTCCGTAGAGCAGTTGGAAGAAGTATGGCACATTGCGCCCTTTGATTGGAATAGGCCTAAGTTCGATTCTCGTCGCGATGGGAGGAATCTTTATCTGGACGATTTCAATCGAAGGTGAGTTAGCTGATCTCATACGGAGGTGGCAGGGTTTTTTCTCCCGGAAACACGGGTTTTTCATCCCGCATATAGACAAATCGGCTCTTCAGAACACACACAATTTACAGACAAAAAATACTAGTTGTTGTGGTGGTGGAGGTGGGCGGTAGATGGCGTTGATGGAGATGATTCGTAGTCGAGGTTCGGTGTAGTGGTTGAGACAGTTGTAGGTGTCCTCCCGCGATGAGCCTTCGGACTCCTTGGAGGTATCAGGAATAATAATATTAATAATAATGAGTTCAAAGAAAGATTCATTAAAATCGGAACAAGTTTCCAAATCTTTGTTACGTCATACGATCCCACGTTAGATCACATCTCACGACCTTCCCACACTCTCTCCAATTTCCTTCTGGTTCCTTCTTCCTATATCTCATAAATCCCCTCTCTCTTTCCCGCCCAAACTTGTTTTTTTCCGCTCTTTCAGTTTACAACGAAATTCCCACGTGATCGTTGTACAGTTCCCAACGCTAAGGCACGCGCTATCTCAAAATAACATACTTTTCTGACAGCAGCCAATCAAATCACATTAGCAGAGTCCCTTAGAAATCCTTTCACTTTCAGTAACAACAAACAAAATGCATATATTACAGTTCGCTTAAGATATATTTACAAGTTAATATAAAGAATTTATATAAGATAAATAACTAAAAAAATTACAATTATTATTTCAATGAACAAAAAACAGTAAGTGTTTAAATTACAATTTAATTAGGAGCAAACTTAGCTCAGGAAATGCAGTTCATGTTAAATCATGAATGAAGTATTAATTATCATAAAATTCTTCATTCACAATTTAACAGTTTCCAGAAATTTCAAAATTTCCACAGCCTACAATAACCTTTGGGTCCTTTTCTGCTGCGCAAGACAATCTCATCTGATTCTTTACACTGTATAAATCTCACATCTGGAAACAAAAATACTCGATGCTTTAAGTTAAGAAGAGGGTAGTTCGCTTAATAGATCAGCTCTCTTTTAGACATCACAGTCATTTTCTCCTGGGCGTTTTGCCATATGGCTTTTGTATTGCGATGGGACGTGACACAAGCGGCTTCTAGAAACACCCAGTTATTAACCGTTTATGATTAAACCTGTCGAAAGTAGTAGTAGGAGCACTTCTGACAAGATCAAGATTAAAATAAGATAAGGAATCGCGACGTGATTGGTTGTTCACTTGATGACGTCATTGTTTTTGTGACGTCATGAGTTTGCAATGTTTGGAATTTTTCTGGGGACCATCTATGTGTATGACGTCACGTTATTTGTTTTCTTCGCGTATGGAATTATGGGTGATGGTAGCGATAATGATTCGTGTCGTGATTGGTGGGACACTTTGAACAGGATCAAGATCAAGATAAGATAAGGAATCATGTCGAGAATGTTTGTTATTATCAGATGTAGATAAGTGACGTCATTTGTTAGTTGTAAATAAGTGACATAATTTGTTAGTTGTAAATAAGTGTAATGAAGTTATCACTATCAGTTGGAGGCGGCATTGCTAAAAGATTATTGGCATATGACAACCTCTTTTTCGAATTAACGTTATCTTGTTTACAAATGTTTGGGTATTGGTGTTTTTTTTTTAATTTACTGTGAAGTGAACTAAACCTTATTTTAATTCATTTTAAAAAAATGAATTAAAATAAGGAAGCACCGAGCCCATTAGTCTATTTATAAAAAAATCAGAACCAATGAAAGCCAATAACGATAACATGTGACATCGAATAACTTAGTTCTCATGCCTCACACGAGGTCAAAGTGCAAACCTTTGCTACCCAACAGTAGTGTAATCAATTCCTGTATTACTTCTAATACATTAGTCACATCAGAAATCATGCGTAATGTACAACCCTTTGGAAAAATTTTACCTTTGAAGAAACTGCGATACGTCTATGAAAGGAAGTGATTCGAATAACTCAGATCTCATCGATTACATGAGGTCAAATTGCAAACCTTTTCTACCCAACACTAGTGCAAACATTTAGTCACATCAGAAAGCATGAGTAATAAACAACACTGGGAAAATTTTACCTTTGAAGAAACCGCTATACGTCTATGAAAGGAAATGATTATTTATTTTACTAATGTCTAACTAATGTTCCCAATCTCTGAACGAGGACTGACCGGATATGGGTCACTCAGTTATCTACAAACAATTCTAATGAAAATTAACGGTGCGGGAAAATAATTCACACACAGTTTATTTATTTTATTTTACTCAGTTATTCTAGTTATAATATGTAGTTAATTGAATTTTAAAAGTAAAATAGAAAATAACCAATCAATTGAAAAAAAAAGAACCATATAAAAAAATCTGCATTGAGAGATGGGAAATTACCGATCGCTGGCGGATATATTAGTCAGGAAAACACAGTTTGAGTTTTCACTCACCACCTTGGGAATAAAAACATAGTATGACCCAATGTGAAGGAATTAACGGTGTACCAAACTGATAGAAAATCTAAGGGAACAAAAGTCAAATAGCTTTTCAGGTTATTACAGAAATTTCGTTCTTTCAAGCTTGTGTTTTTGTGTGTTGTGGATAAAAATTCAACTATTTTGGAATATCTATTTGCATTAAGAACAGTCATTCTGGAAAGACTGTAAGTAAATTTAAATTCTCATTAGAGTTTCTAGACATACAAAAAGTTATTGTAAGCCTTTAAGTGTCCGTTTATTTTTAATTTATTTTTTTAAAATGCCATTTGGTTTTTCTCTTCACAGTAAACTAAAAAAACCCACCAATACCCAAACATTTGTAAACAAGATAACGTTAATTCGAAAAAGAGGTTGTCATATGCCAATAATCTTTTAGCGATGTCACCCCCAACTGATAGTGATAACTTCGGAGCAAAAAAAAAATTGTGTGTTTGAGGACACCAGCATATAATTAAATTATTCAGAAAAGCCTAATCACTGCCGCCATCACGACTCTACTCTAAGAATTCCACACTTTAAGAGGAAAGAAATATCCCAAACTGTATTGGAAAATTAGTACAGCCATCTATAGACAACCAAAGACAAAACATGACGAGAATGACGGATGTGTGTCACCCTGGGAAAATTCCAAGATATCTCAAAAACATTGCCCACAATTCCATGGGCAAACCAAAACACCATGTGAGACATAGAGAGACATATGGTCCTCAGAAATTTCCAAACACATAACCTCACGATTGGTTATCTATAAATATCACCCACAATGCTTCATGAGAACCCAACACACCACGTGATGTCCCTGACAGAACGGGAGCCCCAGCGAAATTCCAAACATTCCAAAATTTATCTTATCACTATCCATCACCCATAATGCCACACGCAAACCATTTACTTATCTACAACTCATAACAATACACATCCAAGACACTGACGTCGCAATCCCCCATTCAACCTACCCCTATTTTGTTCATAGTATCCCGCCAATCACGACACGAATCCTTATCCACTAATAATATCTTCCTTTCCCATTTAAAACAATAACGTCACTTATTTACAACTAACAAATTACGTCACTTATCTACATCTGAAAACAACACAAATACACGTCACAATTCCTTATCTTATCTTGATCTTGTCAGAAGTCTCCCGCCAATCACGACACGAATCCTTATCCACTGATATATCTCCCTTTTCCATTCAAAACAGTAACATCACTTATTTATAACTAACAAATTATGTCACTTATTTACAACACAAATGACGTCACTTATCTACATCTGATAATAAGAAACATTCTCGACACGATGATGTCACACACACAGATGGTCCCCAGAAAAATTCGAAACATTGCAAACTCATGACGTCACAAAAACGATGACGTCATCAAATGAACAACCAATCACGTCACGATTTCTTATTTTATCTTATCTTGATCCTGATCTTGTCAGAAGTGCTCCTACTACTACTGTCGAATGGTTTCTGATCCCATCTACTTTTGTTCTTTGGAAGAGCTTTCCTAGGATTATTTTCCTCAAAAACTATGCTAATTATGCCTTGTTAATATCTTTGCCATTCATTAATTGATACCAAAGATAATATTATCTTAAATTGATCATAATTTCTAGCTTTGCAGTTCTGCCTGTACTCTGTCCTAATTAGCACATCAATATAATCAGCTACTTCCGAGGAAAGCACCTGGCGTGATTACTGTTTCCAACTGGTTGTGAAATAGTCACATTTTTAATAGAGACCCCCCCCCCCCCCCTTCTGAACGCTATGAACAAATCTAACGCTCTTTGACCTTGAGTTTCTTCTTTCACATGTTGCTTGAGAACGTTTCGTCGCAATTGCTCAATAAATTCAGTTTCATTCTTATCACGAGATTTCTCTTCTTCCCAAGTGGCTTAATTAAAGTCACCCATAATGATTAATCGTCATTATATCCATATAGTCACTCATATCGTTCTCAGCAACTGAGCCACGAGGTCTTTAGAACACCATACTATATATTTCATCTTGTTACTTCCACTTCATTCCAGATAATCTCAAACGCACTTCTACATGGGATCTTATTACTATCATTGTTTTCATACGTTTCTATCCTAACCGAATTCAAGTCATCTTAGTACCTTCTTTTTTCTTATATCTCTTCTGTAATTCCTAAAAACAGTATACTCGATCCAGTTACAACGTCTGATTCTGATAGCCACGTTTCACTAATGCCTACAATCTTACGCCACATCGTATTCAATAAAGCAACGAACTCAATCCCTTTTCTTCCTGAAAGTTGAAACACAGGGACCTTCGGGCTGTTTCCTCCGCAATATTTCAACCATTTTCTTGCAAAGAAAAAAAAAAAACGAGTGCCAGAAATGAAAACCCTGCCACTTATATATGAGCATCTGTAACTCATTTCAACTTTGAACGGTGCCTGTTCGTGTGGTCCTGGTCGGATGTCATACTGCTGGGCTGCTTTTTGAAGCACCTCGAAAAGCAAGTTCCATGGTTAGTCTATAAAGATGATCTACCAGATTACGTAACTCTTGACCAGCTCAGGGTACTAACTGTGCCGCAGGCCTACAACCTTTGATAGCTGGGATTATCACAGAAACTTATCTACCGTCTACACATGTCCCTAAATTGTATTATTAGATTTTGATAATGGTTTCGAGTTGATTGGTTGTATCCGAGAATTCAGTCTTTAAATACTGCTGTTTAATTTCTTCAGCCTATCCATCCATTAGGGTACATTCCACGCCACTTTTTTGCTGCATCCTTGGCTTGGAATTTATGCCAGTAGATATTTATGCCAGTTTTTAAGCCAGTATATGTTCACAGGGCCGATTTGAGGGAAGAAAAACACTCATTTCTTGGAGGAAAAAACCCTGAGTATGAGACCGGTTAACTCACTGTTTGATCGGAAACTCTTAATAAAGGTTCCTGACGTCATAGATGAAATTGGAACTGTTTCTTTCCAACCAAAGGGTTCGTTTATACCAACTTAGTTACGGAGATTCTGCTGTTTGACCACTTTCGTTTTATTTTGTTAAAAAACCAAATCAACTTTGTCTAGTGCATCTTTCTGTGGGTAATTTCACATTGCACCTCTTCCACAAAACCTTCTACGACGGCCACGGTCCATTCGAATTTGCATCTTTGTTTCCACAACTGTTCGCTTTAAAACGCGACAAGTGAAATATTCACTCTCACCATCAGTGTTCAGTTAAACATTGGATCCATAGTAACTAATCATCTCTTTAGCCATTTATTCGTTCTATATGCTGTGGAATAAGCCCCCCCCTCCTTGTAGGCGAGTATGGAAAATTCCAAAGTTTTAAACACTTCAAAAATCTTCAATAGTTTCTTTAATGGGTTTAATTCTCGGCCATTTGAAAGAGTAATTTAATAAAGCACGTTTGATTTCGCACATTTCAGTGCTGCGGCCCTTTAAGAAATATGGAAAATAACACGCACAGTCCAAGCGTCTTCTTATTTTAGCGTAGAATTTTCAGGAATACCACTAGTCGGCTGTCCTCAATATGCACTTAAGAAGAACCCTTTTCTTTCGCTCTGCTTTTCTATATATAATTGATCTCTATCAAAATTTAGGGCTTCCCTCGTCTCCCGCATTAGAAAGCTGAACTGTAATCACACTTTTTTCCTTTCGGACGTAACTGTACGAAGAGATAAGCACACACACATTGACATTCAAACGATAAGTATGAACCATGATCCTGATCTGTTGAGTTCTGCGCTGTAACCAATCGCGTTTCATCTGTTGACTGATGCGATCTAATTCCAGCATGTATTAAAAGCAATAATCTTCTGTTTTCTGAGCTGTTTCGGATGCCACATGGCAGCTACGAATGCCGGGATTCCATTGCGCAAACAACACATTTATTGTTAGCAGCAAAACAAAGTTTCGCACACTCGGAAATCCCACAGCTTTGGTGTGGAAATGGAAAGTGACTAAAAGATCTTACGAAACATTAAAGGAAGACACTGTCATGGAAGATGTCGAGAAGAGAGAGAAAGAGAGAGACGACAGGGTTAAAACGAAGGAAGGAAGGTGGTAGAGAAACGCTGTTGGGTGCACTTATTTCGATACTAGAAATTACTGGTTTTGGCGAGGAGTGGACAAAGTTGGCGTGTTTTCTGTGGTGGGGGAAAGAGTTTCCTAACGGGGGCACACTCTTTACTTTATCTGTGTTCGTGAAAAGAAAACCCGGATGTTTAACCCGTGGCCTCTCGAGATGAGGCTGGCGTCGTGTCCCGTGGTCTCCATTATTACTCGCAGCAGATAGGATTTCCTGAGAGGTGCAGGGGAGGGAAGGGAAGGGACCTGCTCCCTTTGTGCCGTCGACTCGCCACGCCAGTGGGCATGCGCTCTGCGGCTCTCGTATGTCAAGCGACAGATGCAGTGGGGGAAGTCGACCCCCTCGAGAAGGATCCAGGGGAGGCCGGAAACACCAGAAAAGAAAGAAACTTCTCCGCCAATATCGAAATTCTGCATTTTTTCTTTGCTTTTTAGACGGACTCGGAATATCCCCAATTGGGACGGAGTTAATCCACGCACTCCGCAGGAAGCCGCACAACCCCAAGAATACTTCAACGTAAGGATTTTTTAATGTTTTTATTTCGGGAATGGGGAAGAACCACTTGCTCCCCCCCCCGTTATTTCAAATGGCAAAGAAACACGAGGGATTTACCAAATCTCACTCTCTGACGTCACGTCTTTGAGCACGTGAACTAAGGTTAGCGTCAACGTTCTGTTTCCGGCAAAGGAAATCAAGTAACGAAACCACTTAAAAAATAAAACTGACTTTCTCTCCTCCCCCCCTCCCACTCGTCGGTCATTTCTGTAATATTCCATAGAGAAGTAAACTTTTTTTCACAAGGACAACCCCAGGATCCAAGTGAGCGATAGAGACAACTAGTGGGAATTTGTCTCAGAAAAAAGTGCTAGTTGGAATATTCGAGGATGCACTGAACACGGAGGAGGAGAAAGAGTGAAAGAAGAGGTGGAAGTTGGATTGGACGTTAGCAAGGTCGCGATGACTGAAGAGATTTGGTTGCCTTTTTTCTCCGCTTAAATGATGTCGATTTAAATCACGACACGTCTGGCGTGGATGGGAAGTCTTTAATGCAAAGAGCTGAAGGCTTCCAATCCAAAAATTCAGTAGCAGAATGCAAAAAAAAAGAAAAGAAAAAAAAGTGTGTGTGGGACAAAACAAATACAAAACCGCAGTCAATTCACATTATCTTGAAACGCTAGATGGATGAAGGAGGTTGTGTAGAACAGAAAACTTTTCAGCTGACCGCTGCAACGGAACTTTCGGTTTTTGTAATTGTTTGCGAATTTTTTTTTCTTGGGAATAAAGAAAGTAAGGTGAGCCCACGGTGAATACACTTGAGTTCTGATTCCGCAGGATTTTATGCATTCAACTGCTCGAGCAGCCTGCCTAACCTTCCTACCTTGTTGCAGTTCAGTGGATTACCAAAGTGCTGTTCTGCTAACATTTCCCAGGGATTTACATTGAAAATAGGTCCCCCAAAATAAGTCAATAGACCGTCAGTTTTCAAGCGAGTGTTTCCAATCGATCCTCGAGACAGGTAATGTAAGGGACTGGGATCAAACGTTACGCCTGATACCATTCGAAGGATACAAAATGCGAGCACGCACGGTCATCGAGGTTGTCACGAATTCTTGTAGTCATTTGCGGCTCTATTTTAGAGCAGCATTTTGTAATAAGCAGTTGGTCGTAGTGATTAGCAGTAAGATCTACTTGGTGTTTCTGCTGCTCTAGAAGTAATGGTCAGATTTGACGGGAAAAAATTGGGTAATTCTCTTAGATATTTCTAAAACATTTGATTGAGTATAGCGTACAAGAGTTCATATCAAGCGACCTTCTCACGGCTTTCGTTCTGTCCTTTGTGACTGATGACCAGTTTCCTCTCTTTTCGTCCATTATGTGTTGTGGTTTCTTCTCGTAAAAGTCCTCTCTCAATACCGATGTACCCACAGATTGGTCTGCTTTCACCCGCACTTTTCCTTTAAATTCATGACCTTGCATTAACCTCAGGTCCTATCCATTAATATTACATTCCATTCATCTTATCCGTTGAAAAAAATCTTGTGGCGTGCTGAAATAATTCAAGCTTCAACATCTTCCATAATTGCCTTAAACACTGATAGCGCGGGGGGGTGAAGATAATCTAGTGAATTTTTGTGCTATCACAACAGAGTCGTGTCTTATTTCGATATCCAGCCAAGATCACTTTCTTTTCTTGGAGCAACCTTCAAATCGAGCTTATTCCAACAAGAAATACATCGATATGCATAGTTTAAAAAAGCTTGTGTTCTTTTTCGTTTAAAACAGTACTCGGCGGAACAACTGTAAGCACTTTATAAATCCCAAATCCGACCCATCGTAAAGAATTGTTTTCTCATTTGGAGCGGTGAACCCAAATCACCTTAACCATTCTCCATGCTCCATTGTATCAAGAAGATGACAGTATGTTTAACACACAACCTTTTTTTCCCTCTCTCTCTCTAAATAATTTCTCCCGTACAAGGGACTATCAGGTTGTATGCGTGTGTGTATTGGGGAGAGGTTGAAAAAATCCTTAATGGTGTTTCCGTTTTCCTTATGAAAAAACGATGCTGCCGTGTATTTGATGTTTTCTTACTTCGTTTAATGCCCAACATTAGTGCCTATGAACATCAAATACATACGTAGAAGCATCATTTTTCCCTAGTTTACACGTAGAACATGTAGAACCTAAATATCACGGAAATCTGATGAGTTTTAAGTCGGTTCAAATAATTTGCCAGAGCAACAGCAAGAAATTTTGACAATCAGAATGATAATAAAAAAAATATTATGTACAGAGTTGATTATAAACAAATAACTTATTTTGTACTCAGTAAGAATATAAGAAAAAATTCTCCCACGCCTTTTCATTTCCGAAAGACTGAACCCTTGTAGTCCTAAAGTTTGAAAATGGGCCATAGCCTGAGCCTATAACTATCGATGATTTTAGAGATATCAGGACGAGAATACGTCAGACTACTGGATCTCGTGATCCTAATCTATGATACTGGTACTGTTGGCTGAAACAGTGTGACTTCTACGGTCGATTTTTTTGAGTTGTGGGATTAATAACACGAGTGTTTAGAAGAAAAGACTTTTTTCTATTCCAACGATGACTAACTCAGAAACTGACCGAAAAAGGCATAAAAAACGTTTCTCTAGTCAATACTAGAATCGAACTTATAATCACCTACTACAAGAAATGCTGTCACTGCAAGGCTACGCAAGCTGCCTCAATAAGAATTTGGAATTTGTTATCAACTGTCCTCGCAAACTTTCTATCATTGCACAATAAACGATAATGCCTAATAATATAACGCGAACCACATCATTAAACGAGGAATATGCTCTTCTTTAATAAACAAATATCCTTTGGTATTACTCCACGACTAAACAGAGGCGAGGTTGTCACGAGATTCTTAATTTGAAACGAAAGCTAGTTTTTATAAAGAAATTACTTCACGCTGGTTTCTTTTTTTCTTCCACTTACTTTGAGACAGACCTATTTTTTTTGCATTTATCTGTTTCCGCGCGAGAAGCTAGGAACTAGGACTAGGGGTGGTTTCATTTCTTACATTAAGATCGCCTTCTATTGGTAAAAAGAGCTCATAGTCAGCAGGGTCAAGTCCGCTCTTCCAGGAGTACAGGGGGTCCGTGATAACCTCTTTATGCGGCCTCTCACAGTCTTGGATTTCTTCCAGAGGAAGAAATCCAAGACTGGAAGCAGATGCAATCCGAAAATAACAGTTTGTTCCTCTAGTTTGTGGTCGATCAGTTTTCTACGAATTCACAAAAGATGAAAACGGACAAAAATGTAGGTAACGAAGTTGGTTACAAAAACGGACTTAGAAATTTGGAACACGTAGGGTTTAAGTTGGAAATTAGAGGTGTTGTTGCTAAGAAAAACTTACATCTAGAGATCTTGATAGAAACTAAAAGGAAAGATACTCGTAAATGATTACATACACATTTAGCGTCGAGTAGATAAGGTGAGCAGAGTTCGATCTTCCTTGTAGATTAAAAAAAATGAAATTAAAACTGGAATATTAGTCAGTCAGTGAGTAAGAGTTATGATCGATGTTTATGGCGTGTAAATGGTCTTTATAGAAACTGTTCTAACAGAGAATGTACTGATAGCGGTGAAAGATGGTGACCTGGAGATAACCAACACCTTTTTGTCGTTGAGGACCTGAATAACAGAGCTGGTGGAAGGATTTAACAGTTGAACCATTTGGCGAGAACGTAGAAAAAAAATAACAGCAAGAGATTGATCTCATTGTGTGAAGCACAAGAGTTCTAGTTGACGAATCCGCGTTTCTAGCATCAAATGTCACGGATGTACTTGATTACAACTTACAAGAGGCTTAAGATCAATTATTGATCATCCTGTTGCAAAACGAAAACAAAGACATTTCAACGTAAGGGGTGTGCGAAATCGAGAAGGGCAGCATATGGCACGGACCGCTACGTCTTACGTGCATAGATTATTAGGCTTGGAAGGGATTATGAGCAAGATGGCGACATCAGGCTGGATGACACGATTATGGTCAGTTTTGTTTTAGACGAGAGTGCTACACGATTGTATGAAGGGATGGTTAATCAAACACGGGATGCAAATGAAGATTGCAGTGCTGGTGAGATCTGTTACTGTATTAAAGAGTTCGTTCATGAGGCACTAGAAATGTTCTACAAGCGGGCTTAGAAATTGTGGTTCACAACAACAACAAATATATATATACATATAAAACGGCAGTTCTGTGAACTGGAAGTTGTTTGCAAGATTTTGCAAGGAGTTGTGGCTGAATACCTTGCTGTGAATCAAGATGACTGTTTCAAGGATATGTTTCGACACATACTATTATGTATATATATATATATATATATTTTTTTTTTTTTTTTTTTTTTGAATGAAGAAATGAGCCAGTAGTCAGAGAGAAAACACACCAACCCATCCACACACCATAGTGAAGATGTGAAATTGTGTGTGTTTGGCTGTGTAATATATGCTAAACCACTTTTTTTTTTTAAATATTTCACTTTAAGAATTATGCCACAGATTTGGTGTTGAAAATTTTAATTATATAAAAACCCATTTGAAGCCGAAGTAATAGATAAGACACGCACTATTGAGATGTTACTTGAAAGAGGTACGATGGTAATACTAACTGGGAGGAGCAAATCATTGACAAATATTCCGACATTTCTTAATTATAAAATCTTCAAGAATCTCTCTCTCCATCTTTGCCTTTTACATCACCACTATACCAAATAAGTATAAAACGGTTAGGTAAGATGGTTATGAACGTATTTCTAGCCTTTTACTGTTGTTCATGGAGAACGGAGTAGGAATCATATAAGTGTAATTAGCATTTTAGGGATTCCTAGTATCACAAGGATTGAGAACGTAAGTTAGATTACAGTTTTACAGGGAGACGTTAAACACAAAGAAAAGAACATAAAGAAGATAAAGCAGAAACAAAATATTTTGATGTCTGTCAAACAGCTTAGGCAAGGAGGAAACCGTATTTTGAATAAATACTATGAAAAATCCCTAAATGAAACAAATGTCAACCACAGGTTAAGAAAAAAACCCTGGAAGAATGCATTCGCAAATATATTTCAATACTACAGAACCACCAGAACACAAGAAATGGGGAAAAGTAGCTGGAATAATCGATGCTGAACCAGAAAAGCTCCGTCTTGGAAACAAGTATCAAAGTTTCACAGTGGCCACCCTGCATAATTCAGGAGACGGGTGCAATTGCAAATAAGAGGAATATCGCTCTCACAATACCTATCCGAAAAAACAGGAATTCTCATAGCCCGCTTTATGAGAATTACAGGGTGTAATTCTCATAAAACACTCTTACTGAGTGTTTTACACGAAACCGTCATAGATGGTTTCATGTAAAACACTCAGATGGTGCACATCATCTCCATCTGCACCTAATACGGATTGCATTATGAAGGAAAACAGCCGAAACTTGCTACCAAAATTTGGGATGTTAATCTCTGATCTTTACGTTATGCAGGTGATGTTATTTGTAATTTGAATAATTGCTGTAATTAATAGGGATGAAAATCAAGTTAAAAGACGAAAACTGTGAAAGCAGGAACATGAAGCACTTCAACTGTATCCTGAATGGTGAACCTGTGGAACAAGTAAAGTAGTTCAGCTACTTAGGCACAACGTTTAGTGAAGATGGCAAATTAAATCTGGAAATAAACAACAGAATTTGCAAATCTGGTGTGGTAGGAAGTCATATGGAATAAGAGCTCTAAACACTTAGCTGCATACAAGACAATGTTCAACTTATGGATCTGGGAACTGGGTTAGAAATAAAACGCTTAATCACAGACCGGATACTACAGATATGAGAGTTCTGAGAAAAATTAGGGAAGCTAATGGATTGCATTAATGGCAGTATCGTATTTTAAATGAGCAATTAGGAATGAACTCGACATAGCATTATTATCTCAGTTCCGAATAAGTGTCACTTATTCGGAATGAGAGAGAGAGAGAGAGAGAGAGAGAGAGAGGTTAGCAAAGACCAAGATCAGGATAAAGGAATGTGGTGACAGCGACTTGAAGACATGGAAGTGTAAAACTTTATCATATTTCATAATGTAATTGAGTGATTTGGAATAAAACAGTTAATAAGAAGGTAGAAATGAAAGGTCCGATTTCTTATTTGTCAATTGTGAGTCCGTGCAGGAAATGACGATGACAGCACTGAGGCTTTTTCCAGCTGGAGAGCGAGCGAAACAATCCGAAGACAATGAGCTAAAAGGAAGGGACTTATCTCACTTTGCGCCAGCCGATCGCTTAAAGAATGCGGGGTTGAGATGAACAGCGGATGTGCTTTTGATAGGAAAGGTCACTTGCACGAAGTTAAGATGCGAATTTTCTGCCCGTGAGTTTTTAGGGATTAATTTGATTATTATTGAGAAGGAAAAAGTTATTCCTGTGTGCGCGCGCGCGCGCGCGTGTGTGTGTGAGAGAGAGAGAGAGAGAGAGAGAGAGAGAGAGATAGAGTAATTTGTTTTGGTTTAGTTTGTAGAACAGTCGAGTGAAGGTTGTAAACATTGAAATAACGGAAGATGTCGCTGCTGTTCCTCGTGGTTTGTGACGCGAATTTTTTGAATTCTTCCTGAGGACATTTGGGTTCGATGCCGTCCTCCGAAGAGTGATCTCCGTGTATTTAAGACGAGTCACATGGCTTCCTAAACGGAAAAGGGGAGCGAAGGAATGGCTTGCGTATTCGAATTACTTTCACGGGATTCGCAGGCAGTGTTAGGTCGGAAGATACACACGTGTCGAGAGAAGACCGAATCGGAAGTGCGCACGGAGGTTGTCCGAGCGTGAGTCGAACAGGAAAGCACTTGACGGCCATTTTCCTGGGCGCGCGCTTTGTGATAGGGAGTTCCATTTCCTCGCGATTGTTGGTTGCGTGTAATCGCGAGCTTACTCTGGTAACGACATAATGGACGACCTTGATGAGCGAAAATGGCGCGGAAACGTTTAAATTATCGGAGGAAAAGCAAATTACTCATCACACCGACGCACGGCCGGAACACCATCCATTCAAGTAGAGCAGCATAACGACTGCACATCGCACTTCGGAACAGGACACGCATTGACACGACCTGACGAGGCCACTCCACGTCTGAGCTGGAAATGACAACGTCATCGTGATGATCCCCCCCCCCCCCCCCCATATTCCGATTGGAATTTCGTTTGTGGCGTAAGACGATATTTTCTGAGGTAGGGACTGTGGAAAAAAGGGCTCTGTGTCGGCGAAGATGTGTCCACACTGGAAATTTAAGAAGTGTGCTTTCTCATCCCCCCCCCCCCCCGCCTCCTAGACACATACGCACCCTTGAGAGATGTTAACCAGTCCGTGTTACGAAACCTTACAACATACCCCTAATGATGGAAGCCTTCGTCGGTTAATGGATACGGTTTGGCACCGCCGTTTGAAGCGTCTTGCGAGTATTTTGTAACGGGGTAGGGGACTGTTTCTCCCCCGTGTCTCTGTCGGACATTTGGATAAAGCAGTCGGAATCGCATCCGTTTGTCCTCTGCGGAGAAGAAATAGCATCTTTAGCGCGGTACGAGCATCTCCTTGAAGAGAGTTCCAAGACACAAACTTGTGGGAAGGGGGGGGGGAAGAGAGAAATGATTCGCAGGGAGTGCCGCTACGGGAGCGCTTTCTGCGATCAGAGGCAAAAACACATGCGACAAGTAAACACACGCAGCGGGGGAGGAAACCAAGCGCGGTGAGCGGAAAGGCGGCACGTGGCGACACAATCGTGGAGCGGCCACCTGGCGCGAAACAACACCAACGAACAAACGAAATCTTCCCGAAACCTTGGACAAGGTCGTTGCCACTTGTATGGCTGCACGTCACCACCCGATACTTTCTCCATTGACTCTCGCCATCGAACATGATCGGAAAAAAAGAGGGGGGGGTTAAGAAGAAATTTATTTCCTTGACTTGATGCTGAGGAGGACGAAGAGAGAGTTCCTGCATTTGTGTGTGGAATGTTGTGTAAAAGCGAACTATCCGCACTTGTACCAAACACTCCCGTTTCTTCCCGGCGAGTTTTGCTTCAATAGAACGGAGGTCATAAAAAAGAGATGTCTGAAAACTTCACAGAAATGAAATCCGAAGAAAAGCACGCCTCGTGATCGTCGCACGTGCCTGGAAGAATGGAACTGCGGCATCTCTCGCCTCCCTCTTCTCAATCTTTGCTCTCTTTTATTCATTTGTTCAACTTCAAGACACCACAGCTTCCTTCCTGTCCACTTTAAACCTTTCTTAAGAGCATTTTATTCCTTAAACGGTGTTGCTCTTTCTTTTTAGTTTTCTTGTGTGTGTGAGTCTGAATAGAATGAAGATTAAGTCGTTTCAGTTTTTATTTTTTTAATTCTAGTTTCGCTTCTTTCGTATTGGGGATCACGAAAGCAGCTCTCAATACGAAAGCCTGAGTGTTCGTAGAGTTTTGTTTTTTTTTAAGAGTTTGTTGCAATTGCCATCCACCCATCTGTTCACTCGGCTTAAAGAGCTCTGTTAATGAGCACTTTGCTTATCTTTTCGCCATTTAACCTCTCCATATCCTTATTAAAATGCGCAAAGTGGACATTTACTCAGTCGTTTACTTCTGTTAGTATCGTGTTTTTAATAGCATCGCTCATTCCTGTCTGTATTTTTAATTTAAGTAATTTATTTTACCTCATTTGTGTTTTACGAGATCAAAGCTCACCCGCTTCGATTTTCTTTCGGTACGTGCTGTATTTTGATTGGTGTTAATTTCTTAACATATTTTCCCATCAGTTTTAACGGAACGTGCAAGGCGGAAAAGATAAAGACGTTGAACTAATAAACATGAGAAATTCAGTGAAAGCCAAGAGAATGTTTCCTTTCATTGATTAAAGAAATTATTTGAAGTTCTTAGCTGATCAGATGTCATTGCTGCTTAACGTATTCTGGAAGAAATTTCTGTAATGAAAAACAAATGAAACGTCCACCGAATTGGTTAGATTATGTTTGATCAAAGCAAAACCTCACAACAACAACAATAACGAGAGCTCTATTATACGTACTGTCAACAGACAGAAATACATACAAGCTATTTTCCAAATCCTCAATGAATTTGGGCGACTAACATTGTCACGGAAGCAATTCTGATGAGGCCACCGGAGTTATGTCTGTAAAATGTGTGTCTTCTCCTGGTTGCTTGACGTATTTTACTGGATGGAAAAACTACATTTTTCCCGGACGGGAACAAACACTTCCGTCTTCGAATGAGACTAACTCAGCCTCAGTTGTAAAGCCCTTATTCGAACCCACATCTTATAACCCAACGGGGGTAGTTGTCGTTACTATTTTGTGCGGGTTACCGAAGCTCACAGAAAAAAGTGATAAGCCATATTAACCAATCTGATGTAACAGAGGAGATGTTATCCCCGCCATCCGCGAGCGTCTAAAAGTTGCTTACTGTGATTGTGTGTGTGTGTGAGTGTGTGTGTGAGTGTGTGTGTGTATGCGTGTGTGAGTGTGTGTGTGTGTGTGTGTGTGTGTGTGTGAGTGTGTGTGTGTATGTGTGTGTGTGTGCGCGAGACTACTCTGCTTCTTCGTGGTGTCCCTCTGGATGATGGAAATCATTGGCTGTCTACGAAAAATTGCGGATTTGAACCCCTTGGTAACAAATCGGAGGCTTTAGCTCTCCAAGCCAACGATGATTTGTCAAAGAATGCGCGTGCACTTAAATGAAGTTTAAGAACAGTGGTGAAAAGAGTTTACTAAGAAGGACTCACAGGTCGTAAAACAACGCACAGTATCACAGCCGCATGCATTTATATTGTCGGAGGGCGAACAGTGTGGTGCACAAGCATATTGGGTCACACCCATAAGTTGTGGTCTCTCTCTCTCTCACAGAGAGAGAGAGAGAGAGAGAGAGAGAGAGAGAGAGAGAGAGAGAGAGAGAGAGAGAGAGAGAGAGAGAGAGAGAGAGATAATCAAAACGTGATCTACATTAATCGCCCTAAAACAGAAGGGTACGCTTACAGAGGCAAGCAAGGGAAAACAGAAAGTGCTCACTCGAAGCACGTGAACAAAGTGCATACGTTTTCATTTCTCACTTCATCAAAGGACAGCAAGTGAAGTGGACGAAATCAGTCTCGGGGATCATCTTATGCTTCTCGGAACACGCTTGGTCTCCGGATAACAGTCAATATCCTACGTAAGAAATGTGCCTTCAATTTGCAAGTGTTGAAAGAGACGCTTTTCGTTCTATCCGAGTCAGTCCCTCTCTCTCTCCCCCAATCCCCAATCTTCTTCATGCACATTTTCGATGACGTAGGATAGACAGTGAAGTGGGTTGATGCACCTCCTCAATTCTCTTAAGGATGACGCGGTCTTTTGCGAAATGTGCACGGAACGAAATGGACGTCGAATGCTGGCTGGGAAAGATAGAAAGAGTTACCGCTCGATGCTAAGCGAGTATTCGTAACCAAGCGTGGTTGCACTGAACAACTCGGTTTGTACGCGACCTCACTTTTGCTTTGCTTCGAAGACTTGACGCCTGAACCGAAGTTGGTTCACTGCTTCCAGTTGCAAAGCTGTTTACTCCGGCGAAGTCTGCCGAAGCGCACGAACTAATTTGGTGCCGATGAGGCCCAGCAGTCGGAAGTGTTGCCTGAGTAGGAGAGTGAGGCTGTGGTTGTTAGTGGGAAGCTTAAAGAAAACGGGAAAAGAAAACACAGGATGAGGGAAGAGAATAAAAAGGGGGAGAATGGAGATTGCTTTTGGTAGGGTGTGGTGACCTCAAGAAGTTGCTGTCACTCTCTCTCTCTCTCTCTCCATCAAGTGTGCAATGGAAAATGGTACGACAAGTAATGGATCAAATCATGTATTAACATAAACTAATTGTTAGAAATGAAACAGGAATGGTAAAGCAACTGTTAAAAAGACGTAGGTTATACATAAAACTTTGCATATAATATTTTGCATAAAACTTATGCAAAACTTCACTTGGACGATAAATTTTAAACCACAATATTTCCCACAATGAAGATCCACTTTAGGTAGTGGAATGAACGCTTCACTTTAATGCGATTTGAATCAAGTTTTTTCAAATGAAAGAATTGAGAATATCTTCGACTAAGTCTTGTAAGTTTGGAAAAGTAGGTGGCATAGCTTCTCCTCTATGAGCGAAAATAGAATAACCCCGGGTTGAATCTTTCACGAATTTGTTCGCCTTTAACCTGAAGAAACAATTTCTCACGAAGTCCAACACTCCAAGTTCACTTTTTTTTTTTTTTTTGTCTTTTTCGGTGTACATTCTTCGGCTACAGCTTTCGCACGCTTGGATCAGCGCTGTTTTTCGCTCCTTTAAAAGCTGTGTACTGCGGCGGGTCATTGAAAACGACCTTCCTACCCTGCCTAAATAAACGCATTAAGAAACAAGCGAAACTCGCAACTATTAACTGACTGCTAATAGTTAAATAATTAGCTAATATTTAGCCATTTGTGGCTGAAAAATCCACTCGATCGAATTCATCGCGTTTTTGCTCTTTCTGATTTCATTTCGATCGACAATAAAATGATGGAGCGAAGGGAAGAATTTCAGTGAGTTATCCTGAAAAAAAAAAAAAAAAAAAACCCATTGAGTTCAAATGAGTGCTGCGAGGAAAATTTCTGGCATGAATCAGGATGAAGTGCCGTTGACTGCACATCGAGCAGAATTTTTCCCGAGTTAAGAGCTTGAAGATATTTTCGGAGCGAAGTAACGAACTCCGTCTGGCGGAAGATCGTTTAAACCAACTTGTTGAGTTCTCCGACAATGCAAATTGTTTCAAAAAAAAAAAAACAAACCTCCTCTTTTTTGTGGATTGCGATTGACACCCCCCCTCTCTGATTGAGGTTGTCGTCGACCGAAAGTGCCTCTAACAACGTGGCGAGTGCACCGAAAGAAAGGGGTGTTCGAGTGTGTTCAGTTTCACATCACCTCCGTTCACTCATTTCCCTTTAGCCTCCTCCCCCCCCCCGGACTCGCAGGGGTTTCTATGCATATCCGTTGGTCCCGTTATCTACCAGCGCGTGGAAGTGCGGTACGTTGATTCAGTCCGTGCACAATCTGTGGCGATCGGAGCGGGATTTTCACCTCGGCCAGCGTCTCGCTTTGTCATCGGGGAGGAAAAAATAAAGGCGGCGGTCCAATGGACGCGTTGACAACAATTGGGTGCGTGGGAGAGAACAGATGGCCGCTCGCGACACACGACTGACTGCACGCGTGCAGCAGCTCGTTGGAGGGAGGCGCTGCCGCACGTTCCGTCACGCTGGCTGCCCCACGCCGGGGACATTCGTCGTAACGGTTTCCAGTGCAAGCAGGGACCTCCCCCCCCCCCGACCATCGATCTCCCTTAACCTTCGCCGTGCCAGTTGGGCCTAATTTATGGTGCGAGGGAATGTCAGTGGCGTTTGTTGTGCTCTGATTTATACATTTGTTTACGGCGAGGACGGAACCGCTTTGTTTGTGTTTATTTACGTCCGGTATGAACTGCCGTCCATTTCTCGTACTGTATTAACGTAGTAACTCCAGTGCAGCTCTTTGACCTCCGTTCGAGCATCTTTTGCAGCATCTCCTCGCCAGAGAGAGAGATGCGAGGGTGGCGATAAGCGACGATCCCTTTCTAGCCATCCGTCACGAGGGTTCTTTCAAGGGACTGAAAACATCTCTCCTCCCGTAGCACGACCTTTCGGAAGCGCCCACGCGGACCAGGAGACATCTGTCGCGCACTTGAACGAGGGGTACTGAAAAATCTGCTCAGCCCGAAAAGTGTCTGTCAGCCAAACGAACTTACCTCTCGGTTTGGAGTTGGGAGTGAACCAACTGACATTAAAATTTCATTTGCATCAAAGCGTCAGCTCAGTTGGAATCACTTTTAAGTATGCAAGAAACGCAATCGATATTTGATGGTTTTGCTGGCCGTGAGGACCTTTCGAAAGTAAACTTTCAGGTGGTGACGAGAGATTAATCCATTGTGATTCTCTCCCCGATCCACCATCTACAAATTTCGTATTCAATTCCCGAGTGTATTTGTTTGCAATGATTTATTTGCAATGAAATAAGACTTTTGCAGCGCTTAATGAAGCGCTGCAAAAGTCTTATTTCATTGCAAATAAATTCGAATTCCTCACCAAACTTGGGACAAACTCGCTTAAACGTTTATGAATTCATTCGTAAAAGCACAAAAAATGAGTGCTGTACAAAAGTCATTCGATTCTATCATGCTAGATTATTAAGATTCTTCGTAGACAAAATCTTGAGCGAGTACCAACTCATGAAACTGACCGTTTCTCGCGGTTCAGTCCTGTTTCCCGTTTTAATTTCTGATTTACATAAACGACTTATTTTCAGTGGATCTGAAAAGGAACCTAATCAGGTATGCCGACAGTACGCAGCCTGACTCAGTCTGCACAGATGGTTCTGCACGAATAAAACAGACATGCTTATTCGTATAACCAACTTTCTCCTTTCTCTCTCTCTCGCTCTCTCTCAGCTTCTGAAAGGCAGTTTCCACCTCCCGCGACCACAGGAGTGACTGCATTTGCATCGTCATCGAAAGGATGTAAGAACGCCTACCAGTATTTGGGGTCACAGGTCGACTACAATTTGAAATGGAAAATCAGATCCAAATGCATATTACAGAGATTATCCTTTCTTCAAGATTTACGCTTAAGCGGAGACCCACACTTTACCATGCAGACGTTCGGAACCAAACCAGACGGAATAGGGTGGTCCGCTAATGTCCCAGATCTGTATATGGCGTGTGTTCTTCTGACCAGTTCGCCTGTTTAGACAGACAAAATCCCGAGTTTACGACAGGAAAAACTCGGGTAAAAGTCATTTCACTGAAAACATCCATATCAGTCGGGATTCGAACCCGGGTATTTCAAACGAAAAAAGGCTCATGTAAATCAACTGAGCCATGGAGGGAGGCTTTGCATAGATTATACAATATTAAATGCGTATTACCTAATATGTGTCACCTACCCACCCACACACACACACACACACAACGATATATCATTGCGTAATAGTTGTTAATAGGGTTATCTTCGGCCATTTCTTTATTATTTTTTTAATTCAAGATTTCTATTTCTTCCCGCGTTTTTCGTTGGCGATGTGTGGTGACTGTGAAGTGCCGTGGTTTATTTGCTTGTGGATTTTCCACTTTGGTGCACACAATTACTTAATTTTGTGTCTTTGATTATGTGGATCGTGAGGACGAAGCGATTCTGCATCGGCATTTGAAACGGTGAAACAGCCGAACCAGGAGGCGAGTGTTTCAGTCTCGTTTGTGTTGTTCGAATGAATTCGTTTGGACGACACTTGTGGGCGAGTGAAAACGGCATCCAGCTGTACAATCCAGATGTGCATCGAAGCGCTTTCCTAGCAGACTCGCCAAATAATGGAATCCTTTGATTCCCGAAACAATTCCAGTTACGAGAATGCTCTTCTAGAGGGCATCGTTTGTTTCTTCATGGGGGGCAGGAAAGAATTATGAGAGGAAGTGAAGATAATCTCCGAAGTTTGCTGCGGAAATAGTTTTGCTTTATAAAGCGTTGTGTAAGTGGGCGACCTACGTCCCCCCCCCCCCCCCATACTGTGGTCATTAAGAATAGGAGGACGTTCCCGACTTTGCTTGTCGGGAACGTCCTCCTTCAGTCGGTTTTTTCAGTACCCCGTGTGCTTCTGTGCACGAACAAGGTTCGTGCACAGAAGCACACGGGGATCCATATCTACTCGTCTTAAACGATGGCTATCGTAAGCTCGCTTGGGGTGCGAGAGGAAATGATCATTTGTTTGTCGATTTGCTAAGAATCCCTGGGTGCAGAGCCATTTATCACTGCACCGACGTTTTGCTGCACATTTCAGAATTTGTCGCCGTAAATAAGATGAGAGAAAGGCAACATCAATAGTAACGATTACCGGTCAGAATTCAAATCCGATTTCTATTTCCCCCACCTGTGCTTACGACCCTCATCAATCTTCCCTTTCCTTGGAGATCGCAATCTGCTACAAAACGTGGGAAATGCACGTGCCCAGCGCACACCTTCTACTAAGCATGTCGTAAACTTTTCGCGTCTCTAAAACCTTCCTGTAATGAATCGGCGTGACAGTCACAAGACCCCCAGACGTTTGCTTAAGGGAGAGACATTCAAGCGATGTCGTCTTTCATTTAAACACCCCTCAAACCAAGCAGCGATGCAAACGAATGCATATCACACGTCGGCTTGTTGGTGAGGGTGGACGGGTGGGTTTCTGCGGTTTATATTATCAATCAACTGCAGTTCACAGGAGCGCTTTTCGTTGCCCGTCAGTGTGTGACGATCTCCTGGAAATGCGCCACGAAGTCGCATCCATCGCGGATGTTACTGCGTGTTTCTCCGTTAACGAAACAACAATAAAAAAAGGTGAAACTGTACGAACTCCACTCGAGCGCGTTCGCAGCATTTTTGTAAACAGGATTGACGGATGTTATCCGTGTTGGGCGGAATCGCCCTTGACGAGTGGCGCGTGCTCTTAATGATCCGTAAACAGAAAGAGAGAGAGAGTTGGCTATACAGAAATGCACGCGCACTCAAAAAAGTTTCGGTTTTGATGCAATGAAGTCCCGTAATATTTTACGGAGAACCATGTTATTAACAAAACGACAGCGTGGATGCTGAGTGAGATTCGGATTAAGAGTTTCCCTCACCTCACTGAGGAAAATTCTTAGACCATCTGAGAATTAAGAGGGAATGCGTTCACTCACCCTCTCGGGTTTCCTGCAAAATGCTTGATTACGTGACAGACGAAGTCAACGCACAAAAGCTGGACAGGTTTTTTTTCCGCTATTAAGACGAGAGTTTCGTTTCCAATAGACACCCAACTGGTGCTTTGTATCCGAGTGCTAGGATGGAGTGGAATCACGTGCATAGCTGAATCCTTTCTCAAGAGATCCGCATCTCTTACGAACATCAAAACCCCGCCGTATTTTTTATACACTCCACTGTTACAAAATACGAGATGGATTCCCGGACATAGCGAAAAGTATTATGTCTTATTCCTTCGATGCACATATGAGAACTCGTGATAATCTCAGGCATTGCAGGAGTATAATTCAGCAGCAACTCCTTCCAGGTCCCTAAATTTCCTCCACCACGAACCCATCTTATGTTGAAGGATAATAATTGGGGTATCATCCATTTAAATAAGCAAACAAGCATCCCTTTGGCGTTGCTCTTTTAAAATGTTTTACCGTCTTTAATCCAGTCAAACGGAAACCGTTTGCCATCTTCAGCAATTTTGACACGTGGGTTTTGAACGAATAGTTTTTGTGGCCTCAGCTGGACGTACATTTTAGTATCCTTTAATTTGTCCTTAATATCTGAAGCTCTAATTTTTTTTTTGTATTGTTTACTATTTCTTTCTTTTTTTTTTTTAAATTCAGGTGTCTCTTATCCTTCTGTCTGTGAAATTAACAATAATCGATTTAATTTAGCTTCTATTTCTCATGGAAAATCTCTCATCCACCGAACTCCGTCTTTCAATTTTTCAAATTGTTGGCGATTGCGTTGAAGGTGATTGGAAGGTCACTTTCGGAATACGCACGATTTCAACATGACTTGTTTTCGAATGTATTTTTAAGAAATTTAGAGCGGTTTTATGTCATCACCGATGTCTTTTCTTAAGCTTTTAGTTTTCTGTAGGTAATTTCTTATTCTGCAACAGCTCGACATCTTTAATAAAAAAAACCTGCAGCCATTTGTGGTTCTTTCTACGGAACTTTTAAATTCTTTGATTTCGAGGTGAGCTGTTGACTCAAAGATACAAATATTGTTCGAGAAAAAAAAAGAAAAGACAAATATTGTAGACAAGAATCACACGTTCGAGACCTCATTCGCAGATGCTGAAGAAAGTTGACTGATGCAGCCAGGTTAGCATTTGGTAAAGTTCTCAGTGTGGATAGAAAAATGAGAATGCAATAGTGGTCGCAAAGAAGTTCAAGAGGCACTCAAGGACAAGAAGAAAGTTTCTGGCAACTAAGTCAGCATGTGCTCTAAGAGAATACATCGAGGATTCACTAACTAAGCTGAATAACAACTGTAACAAATTCGGCCATAAAAAGACAAAAACTATGAAAATAGGCAGCAACATAGAAAACATCAGCCGCATTTTGAATGGAAATCCTATAGAACCAGTAAAATATTTCAGCTATTTAGGAACAGTTTTTAGCGAAGATGGCAAGTTAAATCTGTAAATAGACGACGGAATAAGAGGAGCGGGTATTGCGGGTAGCCAATTAAATAAATGTATATGGAATAAGCCAAAACACCAAACTAGCAGTATACAAGACAGTGTTAAGACAAAGTTTAACTCATGGATCTGAAAGCGGGTTAGAAATAAAACACTTGATGAAAGACTGGAGACCTCAGATATGAGCGTCCTGAGAAAGATTAGTGGAGTGAACAGATGGCATCAATGGCAGAATCATATTAAAATGAGGATATTTGAAAAGAACTTGCGATTGTTGGCTTTGAAATATGTGTGAGCAGGGCGAATCTAACGTAGCTTAAACAGAATGGGAGAGGAAAGATTAGCGAAACGAGTGTTCTCGGCCAGGTTGGTAGGAAAAAGACCCAGAGGAAGACCAACATGGGGATGGACTGATACAGTAAAAATAGCGCAAGAAAACAGACATATAAGATCTGGTGACATTGGAGTTGACAAATATCAGATTAATTTGGAGGAAAATTTTCATTTCCATTTTGATTCTTTTAAAAATTTGTTTCTGTTAAATCTACACAAACGCTATGGTGGCATTTCTAGCATTCAGAAGAGATTGTAATAAAATAAATTATTATTTCAGTTTTCTGTATTTTTTATTTTTTAATTGATAACTCAAATATTTACATATACAATGATCATCTTGAGTAACGTTCAGTATGTTATTTTACAAGGTTCAGCACTGAGTGCTACATATAATGAGATTTCAAGAATAATGATGATAACATAGTTATTTTTGCAATTCAACTATCACAATAATCACAGTAATAATATACAATTACATTGTTCAGAGTTACGTAAGTTATATAATATTACATGTTGTAGTTTACTATTTTTTTTTTTCAAAGCTTGAGAAAGTGTGATTATACAACAGTATTTACACGTATGCAATTAAACTATTATATTTCCTAATTCTCGCAAACATACAATGTAAACTCATTATTTACATAATTTTTTAATAATAAGAGTAATTTATTACATTATTTTTTCACCATCATCATTATCATGCTTATCAGGGATTTAGGCCTAGCACGGCCTGAATCCTTGATACGCATGATGCCTTATCAAGGAATCAGAAGTCATCTTTGAATCCCCTGCCCCAGTTTCCCCATAAGTAAACCCTTCCCCTTCTCCCTCCCCAATATGCCCCCCTAAACACAATAGTATATATTAGTATATATATATATATATATATATATATATATATATATATATATATATATATATATATATATCTTATTAACACAAAACCCGGATTTCCAAATTTATTTTTCCCCACGCTCCCCCCCTCGTTATAAACGACCTTCAGCAAGATCATGAAATTGAAAGACATCGTAGTATTCAAACAAGGTATGTACAAAATTTTTCCACCTCTTTTATTCTGCTATAATTGCCTTCTATACTCACCCATAATGCCCTAAAATATATATACCCTCTTTTGAGTAATAATAGCCAATGTATTTAAAATAAGGGACACTCCTAAACAAAAACAGGCTATAATAGCCGTAATTATAATAATCGTTGAATCGTTTAAGAGGACGTCCTGGTTTTCTTTATCCTAATGGCTTGTACTTTAAGGCTTGTTTTGGTAATCTTTCTGTTTTCATTCCTTGAACGTGTTCCATCCATTTATGTTTATATTTTTTAATTTTTTCTATTACTGGTTCTTGGTTTAATTCTTTCATAATATCTTCGTTTCTTTTGTGATCAAATAGGGTATACTTTGCAGTTTTTCTCATAAACTTCATTTCTGCTGTTGTTAATCTTTGTTTGTCTTTTTGTTTTATTGTCCAGATTTCGCTTCCATACATTAAGACCGGCAAGGCTAATGTATTGTACACTTTTAGCCTGGTTTGTTTTTGAACTAGGTTTGGTTTAAATATAGAGTTAATTACACCTGTTATTTTTAAATATTTTGCAATTTTTACGTTTATATCTTTTTCATTTACGTATGTGATCATACATCCTAGGTAGTTAAATGAATTCACCTGTTCTAAGATCTTGTTATCTATTACTATTTTAGTTCTTGCTGGATCTTGTCCTTTAAAGGCCATAGTTTTTGATTTTTCCGTTGATATTATTATACCATAATCTTTGGATATCTCATTTAGATTTAAAATAGCTTTCTGTAAGTTATCTTCAGAATTTGTAATTATTATTTGGTCGTCTGCAAAGAGGAGAGTGTTTAAGTTAACTGTAGGTGAAAGTTTAATTCCTTGATGTAAATTTTTACTCCATTTTATTATTATTTCATTTAAGTAGATATTAAAAAGAGTTGCTCAGAGGGGACATCCCTGTCGGACCCCTTGGTTTATCTCTCTTGTATATGATAGCTCATGATTTAATCTTATTTGTATTTGATTATTTTCATATATACTTGTGACAGCTTTTAGGATATTATTTGGTATTTGTCTTTCTTTTAATATGTTAAATAATATGTTTCTTTTAACTTTGTCAAATGCTTTTTCAAAGTCAATAAATGCAATATGTGTTTCTAAATTATATTCTCTTCTTTTCTCTATTATTAATTTTAGGCAGAAGGCTGGGTCTATACATGATCGTCCTTTTCTAAATCCATTTTGTACCTCTAGAATAAAGTTTTCGGAATATTTCATTAGTTTGTTATTTAAGATTCTGCTGTATATTTTGTAACATGAATTTAGTATACTGATACCTCTATAGTTTTTAGGGTCATCTCTATTACCTTTCTTAAAGATAGGAATCACAATTGCTTTTTGCCATTCTATTGGGGGGATACCAGTTGAGTAAATTTTATTTAAAAATAATAAGAGCCTTCCTTTGAATCTTGTTCCTGCGTATTTATATAGTTCTGAACCTAGCTTATCTTCTCCAGGTGATTTTCCGTTTCTTGTTTCTTTCAGCCTGATTTCTAATTCTTCTTCAGTTATTTCCTTTTCATTTTCGTTAATTGTTTGCCAGTTGTCTTTTTTAAAATATTTGTCTGTCCACAGTTCTGTGTAGTAATTTAGAAATTCTTCTAATTTCAATTCAGTATATTCAATTCAATACAATATATATTATATAATAATATATATATATATATATATATATATATATATATATATATAGAGAGAGAGAGAGAGAGAGAGAGAGAGAGAGAGATATTATTTTTTCATGTTACATAATATGATATTAATGATATTATCATATAATCAGTATCTTCTTTATTGTTATATACTTTACTGACTGTTTTCTTACATAATCTGCATTCTATTATAAGGATTACGTGTAGATGAATGAGGCGTTTTTAATCCCACCTACTTCGAAGCTTGGGCTAGCTTTTATGAAGAGAGTGGGATTTAGCCTTCACTATTTATGTTGTTGCTACTGTTAATATATGGGATGTAGGCATTGGATGCTGGTGATTTATGATGTATATATTAGTGTTAATGGTATATTAACTTTGTTGGTATATTTTCCAGAGTTCGTGTTTTAATGTTCTATAGTTATCCATGTGTTTTAAATTTCTTAGTAGGTTGTTGAGTTGCGTGGGTATCTGATGTGATCTCACAAAATAACCATATGAGTTGTTGAAGGGTGTAGGGATGTAGTGAGTTGTTGTAGGTCGTATTATACGATATGTGTCTCTGTTATTTCGACAGGTGATGTTGAAGTAATCCCTTGTTAATGTCATGTAGTGTTTCAGGTTTTTAATGCTCGGGATTCTGTGTGTCTCCATGTGCTGGTCGGATATTGGTTGTTGCGTGTAAGGTGTCCAAATCACTGTTGAGACAATTTTCCTGTGTAATGTTTCTAATTTTGTTAGGTGGCTGTTTGATGTGTTTGCATAGACTGTTATTACTATCTGAGTAGGGATTCGCAGATACAGTAATATAGGAGTTTTTTTATGTTGAAGAAGAAGAAGAAGAAGAAGAAATTTAATTCTCCAAATGGAGTAAGTGAGGTTAGCCTCATTTGCTCTTTGGAGACTGAAGTGTTAGTTCAATCTCCAAATCTAACCAATCAGAGATAGCTGGTCCAACCTATCCATGTAATAATTAGTTTTTTTATATATTTTCATGTAATTTTTCAAACACGTTCTAAGGAATGAATCCAAAATTAAGATGGTGAAGTGGATTAATGAGATGTCGTCCTTAAACTCTGAAGAATTCTGTAGTTTGAATGACAACCATCTCTACTTCATTATTTTCCATCCAAAGCGTTCACATTTTAAACAGTCTTATTTCGAGAAACATTTTAATTAATTAATTGATATTTTATCGCTCACGAAAGGTTGCAAACATTCAATGCCTTAGCGTCGCTTATGAGCTAAGTATATTTTTCTATTTTAATTTATTTGATATTTTTAAATACATTTTTTTAAATGATTATTATTATTATTATTATTATTATTATTATTATTATTTCATTATTATTTATTATTATACAACTGGTGTCATCCTCAGTTGGATAATAATAAATAATAATGATAATAATAATAATAATAATAATAATATTACATATAAGCTTCGAGCATGAAAGCAGAGAAATTAGTTCTCACCCAAAATGTATCATATGTAAACAAATGTAAGTAATGTATCATATGTAATCAAATATATGTAATGTATGTAATAACTGTAACAAAAGTATGCAATATAGAGTGATTATATCCATTGATATTGTATATATAGAGTGTAAAATTGCAAAGAAAAAAATCTGTAATAATCGAAATAAAATCTGTAATAATCATTATTATGTATACTTATAATAATATACGTTGTAAACAGTTATTGTTATTATTTTTATTTAAAAAAACTTTATGTACGAGAGAAAGTATTTGTTATGCATAATTGTGTTCATATAATGTATGTAATTTATCTGAGAAAAAAAAGAAAAATATTACCTAATGATAATTGGCCACATTAACATAAATATTGCAAACGAAAACGCTATCCATGTATAATCTAATACCAACAATAATATCATGTACTAGAGAAGAAATATTCGGTAATACTATCACTGCCTCCTGTCTAGATCATATAAACGTCCGAGCACCACCAAACAGTTACACTGCATCAGTCATAAAGTGCAAAGTAGCAGACCATTACTTCACCGCCCTAAACCTGCACGTCAAAACAATATCCATGCAATGTTCCACAGAAGAAAAGCAACACAAAACAATAATAGGCGAAGAAATAGTCAACCACGAAATAAGAAAAACAGACTGGGAACACCTGGCATCAGATTCAGCAGATATCTTATACAACAACATTAAACTCACACTGGAGGAAATATATAAGAAATAAAGAATTCGTTCAAAAACAACACAAAATCCTTGGATAACACAAAACTTAATCCTAGAAATACACAGAAAGGACGCTTTCTGGAAAGAATTAAAGCGATATCCAAATAACACAGCTTTAAAAACCGAATATAAGATAATAAGGAATACCCTTACAACCCAAATCAGAAATGCAAAAAGAAGCTACTACAGAGACAAACTAACCTATGCACAAAACAACATGAAACAAACTTTTGTGTTCCCAAACAAAACTTTGGGAACACAAACCTAGATTGTGTTCCCAACACTACCGCCTCCGAAACCATAAAACACAGCTTCATGAAAGACGCAAAATCTATCCATCAACTAGCAAATGACTTTAACCAATACTTTGCAGACTCCATCCAAGAACTGCACAGAAATATTCCCCCAATCACAAAACGAGACCCTCCACTTGGACCACAATCAAAACAGACCTTATGGTTCCCAACCATAAAAGAAGCAGAACTTCTCTCTGCAATACAAATCAAACCAAAAAAAGGCCCAGGAATTGATGGAATCAGACCTAAAGATATAAAGCAACATGCAACTAGTTAAATCATATATCCTACTAAAATTAATAAATAAAATATTTAAAACAGGACAGATACCAAGTATGCTAAAGACCGCCATAATCACACCCATATTCAAACATGTAAAAAGAACTTTAATCAGCAATTGCAGACCCAGAGCAACATTACCAATTATCAATGAAATTATGGAGTGGATCATACTGAAGAAACTCACAGCATACACAGAGACTTTTCATATTATCCCCAAAACACAATATGGCTTTCAGAAAAATAAGGGAACAACATATCTTAGACAAAAACAAAATTGCCATGGCAGTCTCTATTGATCCAACTAAAGCATTTGGTACACTCACATATCAAACCTTGTTAGAAAAGCGGAGGCATGTTGGAATAGACGGCCGTCTTCACAGGTAGCTTACAAACTACCTTCAAAATAGAAAGCATATCACATGTATCCGGTCAAACCGAAGCAGAGAGCTACCAGTAACCTGTGGAGTACCACAGGGAGCTTTACTCTCCCCAACTCTATTCAACATTTACACGCACGATATTAATCAGCTACCACTCAAAGGTAAGATATTCCAATACGCAGACGATACAGCAATAATATCCATCCATAATAACACAAGAATAGCCAAAAAACAAATATGCAACATGACATAAATCTGATCATGTAATGGCTCACGAAAAACTCCATACACCTAAACTCAGAAAAGACAAAATTAATGAATATTGAGAAATCCACTGACTCAATGAGTTGATAACAAATATATAACCATCCAACATACACTCTCCAACATAAAAAACACACAGAACATCACAACCACTACAATCACTCAGGTTGAAACAATACCATACCTTGGAATTTACTTCGATGCATATATGAACTGGATTTAGCCAGATAAACCATCTACACAACAAACTCCGAAAAATAAGTGGCAAACTCAGCAAGTTAAAAGACATGGTTCCCATACGCCTAAAAACACTAACATACAAAGTACTATGCCAAAATATATTAAGATACGCTATAACAACGTATGCTTTCTGTGCACCCTACAAATTAAATAGATTAATGTCGCTACAGTACAAAATGATAAAACTGATCTTTTGGGAACAAAGAGATAATAACGACCTTATATACATTGCAATGTCAGAACACAAAATACTGATAGCAAAACATTTATGTCACTATGCAGCTTTGCTAAAACATTATTTCGATGCCAACTACAGGAAAGTCAGAAATACATACTGCATAACAAAACCTCAGACTACTAATTATATCACATATAAATACAATAATCACTACGGAAAGGCCACGCGAAACTTCTACATCTCAGACATGATAAACAAATTACCTTTTGAATACAGAAACCATACAAACTACAATAGCCTGAAACGAGCTCTAAGGACATGCTATGAACAAGAAACACGCACCCAAAATACCATACAAACTTAATGAAACACAATATATTCGATCAACACAATATATTCGTTCAGGCTTCCAGTTCAGCGACGCATCAATACATTCCGAGTTATTGTGTGTATGTGTGCGTGCGTGCGTGCGTGTGTGCGTGCGCGCGCGCGCGCGAATTTCTCAATTATAGATTTCGTAGGTTCCCAACACAGCAATAAAACCCAATAAATGATAACCAAGTGGTGTCATCCTCAAATAAGCTTACATATAAGCTTCGAGGATGAAAGCAGAGAAATTAGTTCTCATCCAAGATGTAATCCAAGATGTCACCAAATGCATGTAATTTACGTATCACATGTAAACCAATGCATGTAATGTATGTATCATATGTAAACAAATGTAAGTAGTGTATCATAAGTAATCAAATGTATGTAATGTATGTAATAACTGTAAGAAAAGTATGCAATATAGAGTGATTATACACACTCTATATATACAATATCCATTGATATTGTGTATATAGAGTGTAAAATTGCAAAGAAACATCTGTAATAATCATCATTATGAATATTATAATAATATATGTTGTAAACAGTTATTGTTATTATTATTATTAAAAAAACTTTATGTACGAGAAAGTATTTGTTATGCATAATTGTGTTCATATAATGTATGTGATTTATCTGAAAAATATCTGAGAAATTTATTATTATTATTATTATTATTATTATTATTATTATTATCTAAGACCTCCAGGGAGTCAAGGACCCATCGAGGGAGGCTGTAAATTACCCAACCCAGCTACTATACGTACCCTTGAATTCATTCACATTAGATATACTCACTATCCCGTAAGGACAAATTATTCCACTCACAAACTGCTCTCTCTGGGAGAAAAGCCTATCCCTTACCCCTTTCTTCACTGAGAACAACCTTAACTTCCATGGATGCCCCCGTGTTCTCTCCCCGCCTTCTATATAACGAAAAATTTCATCAGTTGAAATGCTATAACACCATTCAAAAGTTTAGAGATCTCTATCATATCTCTCATCCCTCTTTCTCCTGTTAACCAGAGTCTGTAATCCACATACTCGCAATCTGTCCTCATAATCTAAATCCCATAATCTGGATATAATCTTTGTAACTCTTCTTTTCACCCTTTCCACAGCTTCTTTATCCCCTTGGAACCCGGGAGACCAAATCCGTGCACAGTAATCCAAGTGTGGTCTTATCAAAGTCTTATAAAGAGGCAAAATGACTTCCTTATCCTTACATGTCAAGGTTCGCTTCAACATACCAATTATCCTCTAAGTTGTATTTGCAACGTTTGCTATGTGACCTTTGAACTTTAAATTCTTATCCACCAATACACCAAGATCCCTTGCCTCTTCAGTCTCTTGTAGCATAACCCCGCTAATATATTATGCCGCTGGATCTCTAACCATGCTAAAGTGCAGTCTGATGTTAGTAAGACGGACAGCCATTTTCGTTAGCCCAGATTTCTAGTCTATTCAAATCATTTTCTAATTGCTAAATATCAGTACTATCCCTGATTGCCCTGCCTATCTTCGCATCATCAGCAAGCAATTGCAAATCTGATGATAGACCCTGCTTGAAGTCATTAATGTATAAATTGAACAACAATGGCCCAAGGACTGAACCCTGAGGTACAGCACTGGTTACCTTAAATCTGGCTGATTCACACCCACTGTATACCACTTTTTGATATCTGTCTGTCAACCATCTCCTGATCCAAGTCAATAGATTATGTTCCAATCCCATATTCTCCAGTTTACGCAACAGCCTATCGTGTGGTATCCTATCAAATGCCTTAGAAAAATCCAACGTTATCATAGTGTATCCATTTCCTTTATCCAACTCGGCCGTAACATTGTTATAAAATATGAGCAAATCGCTAAAACATGATTTTCCTTTAGTAAATCCATGCTGTTCCCTGCAGAGTATAGAATGATTGTCTACCCATTTCTGTATGCGAGTTCTTACTAACTTCTCTAAAATCTTCTAAAATTATCATTATATATTATGAGTTTACATAACTTATTAAAAGTTGGATCTGGGAGAATTGCTTCCAATTTTACCAGCGAACTTTACGCAATATCGAAACCTACTCAAAGTTATCATCATCTCAACAATCTGAGGGAATTGTTATTTACAGTGACTCAAGATCAGCTATGTGGAGGCAATAAAAAATGGCAATACCAAGCTCACACAAGACATCCATAAACTCTTAAATCAACTAAAGTGTCTAGGAAAACGTTGCATTTTACAATGGATTCCTGCTCATGCAGACATTGATTACAACGAGGAAGTTGATGAATTAGCAAAAGAGGCCAGAGAACTCAACCAAGAATCTCACGTGATAACTCTTGCTGATTCTAACGCACTAGCAAAAGCTAAACTAATTCCATTGAAATCAGTGATACAACATCAAATTCCCGAAATCAATGCTGACAGAAAGACCTCCACCACGATAGCAAGACTACGAACAGGACATTATAGCGGAATGAAGATCAATTCAGATGATAAGAACATATAGAAACTGCAACAACTGCCTCAATACTGAACTGACACCCACTCATTATCTTTACCTGTCCAGCAATTACAGCAGCCTTGCAAGAAATAGATCCTAATCCTGAACAACAGCTCTATACAAACAAAATCATCGACATAGCCCAAGCAGTTGAAGGAGCACATGGAAACATCTGAGACGCTTCAAAGGACAAGACAATAAAAACAACAACATAATTTATTGTTCTGGTTTCTTAACAATAAAATTCATACAAATTTTCCTTTTCGTTTTCTGTATAATATATTAATAATAGTTACTGTCGTTGTTAATTTATAGTTGAGGTCGAATAATATTGCTTTTTTTACAGCATTTATAGAATAGCAATGAGTTATATATGTATTTACAAGTTGTGCTTTAATGTATTTAAGCGCCGTAACTACAGGACTTAAATGTAATATATGGATTTTTTTTCTTTCTTTCTGTTGATCTCGGTCGGGATGTAATGTCTTAGCTTGCATCCTCGAAGTCTTTTTATTACGCTAATCTGAGGATGACACCGGTTAGTTATTGTTTATTGGTTTGTTTGCTGTATTGAAAGTAGGCTGATGTTTTATAGGTAGGATATCGAAATTCACGCACACGCACACGCACACACACACGCACGCACGCACGCACGCACGCACACGCGCGCGATAATTTGGAATATCTTGACGCGTCGCTGAACTGGAAAGCCTGAACTAATTAATATGTTGTGTTTCATTAAGTTTGTAAGGTGTGTACGGCGCGTGTTTCTCGTTCACAGTAGAGTTTGAAACTTATTTTATTCAAAACGTAATTTGTTTATCATGTCTGGGATGTAGAAGCTTTGTGTCGCCTTTCTGTAGTCATTATTGTATTTATAGGTGATATAATTAGTAGTCTGAGGTCTTGTTATACGGTATCTATTTCTGACTTTCCTGTAGTTGGCATCGAAATAATGTTTTAGCAAAGCTGCATAGTGCCACAAATGTTTTGCTGTCAGTATTTTGTGTTCTGACATTGCAATGTATATAAGGTCGTGATTTTCTCTTTGTTCCCAAAAGATCGGTTTTATCATTTTGTACTGTAGCGACATTAATCTATTTAATTTGTAGGGTGTACAGAAATCATATGTTGTTATAGCGTATCTTAGTATATTTTGGCATAGTGCTTTGTATGTTAGTGTTTTTAGGCGTGTGGGAACAATGTCTTTTAACCTGTAGAGTTTGCCACTTATTGTTCGGAGTTTGTTGTGTAGATGGTTTATGTGGCTATTCCAGTTCATATATGCATCGAAGTAAATTCCAAGGCATCGTATTGTTTCAACCTGAGTGATTGTAGTGGTTTTACTGTTCTGCGTGTTTTTTTTATGTTGGAGAGTGTATGTTGGATGGTTATATATTTGTTATCAACTGGTTGAGTCAGTGGATTTCTGAATATCATTAATTTTGTCTTTTCTGAGTTTAGGTGTATGGAGTTTTTCTTGAGCCAGTCTATGATCAGATTTATGTCATGTTGCATATTTGTTTGGGCTATACTTGCGTTATTATGGATAGATATTATTGCTGTATCGTCTGCGTATTGGAATATCTTACCTTTGAGTGGTAGCTGATTAATATCGTGTGTGTAAATGTTGAATAGAGTTGGGGTGAGTCCAGCTCCCTGTGGTACTCCACAGGTTACTGGTAGCTCTCTGCTTCGGTTTAACCCGATACGTGTGATATGCTTTCTATTTTGAAGGTAGTTTTTAAACCACCTGTGCCGAGGCCCATCTATTCCAACATGTCTCAGCTTTTCTAACAAGGTTTGATGTGTGAGTGTGTCAAATGCTTTAGTTAGATCGATAAAGACTACCATGACAATTTTGTTTTTATCTACGGTGGTATTAATTATGCCCGTAAAGTCTTCCAAGTGAGATGTTGTTTCCATATTTTTCTGAAAACCATATTGTGCTTTGGGGATAATATGAAAGCGCTCTGTATATGTTGCGAGTTTCCTTAGTACAATCCACTCCATAATTTGATTGATAATTGGTAATGTTGTTGGTGTGGGTCTGTAATTACCGATTAAATTTCTTTTTCCATGTTTGTATATGGGTGGGATTATGGCGGTCTTTAGCATACTTGGTATCTGTCCTGTTTTAAATATTAATTATTAATTTTAGTAGGATTGGGCCTAGACTAGTTATATATACGAGGGATATTTCTGTGTAGTTCTTGGATAGAGTCTACAAAGTATTGGTTAAAGTCGTTTGCTAGTTGGATGGATTTAGCGTCTTTGATGAATCTGTGTTTTATGGTTTCAGAGGGTGTGGTATTGGGAGCACAATCTCGTTGATCAGATGCCAGGTTTGTTTCAAGTTATTTTGTGCGGAGGTTAAGTTGTCTCTCTGCTAGTTTCTTTTTGTATTTCTTTTTTGCCTTGTAAGGCGATTTCTTGTTATCTTATATTCGGTTTTTAAAGCTGCGTTATTTGGATATCGCTTTAATTGTTTCCATGCAATGTCCTTTCTGGGTATAGGATTATGTTTTGAGTTATCCAAGGATTTTGGCTTGTTTTTGAACGAATTCTCACTTTCTTTGCAGCTTTCTTATATATTTCCTCCAGTGTGAGTTTAATGTTGTTGTATAAAGTATATGTTGAATCTGATGTCATGTGTTTCCAGTCGATTTTTCTTATTTAGTGGTTGACTATTTCTTTTGGCTGACTAAATATTTTCCGCTTCTGCTTTTCAAGAAATCGCAGGTTTGCGAGCATGACTCAACATGCTCGTTTATTAAAATCAGTAAATAGGACTCTCACGACAAACGTGACCTTCTAGTACAGATCTCCTGTTTCGTTACATGTGAAAGAGAGTGGTCAGCAGTGTCGTGATTGAATGCTTTTGTTTCGTGGTTTTGTTTTGATTTTTAAACATGATTTCCAACATAAACGTTCCTGCTTTCTATGAATTGTCAGATATGGGTGATCTGCTCCTTAAAACGCTCTGCAGTTTGTCGAATATTAAGATTGCATTTCGTACTTAGGTATAGAGGTCATATTCGTCTTTCAGTGGCTTTTGGGATGTCTGTGCCTCGACACTCCAAACTGAAGTCTGAGGAACGAATGCACTTCATTTTCCGGTCTTCGCATGTTCCAAAGTTGGAGGCCAAAAAGGACGAGTTTCCTGAAAGGGGAAATCCTTCCTTACGGGAGATCGGCTGAACTGCTTTTCGTTTGCAAACTCTCCTTAAAGGGTTCTTCGCTTCCTGTATGAAATTCTAACTGAGGTAATTCAAACCGTACGGCAACTGTCGCGTCTTCCTTTCGACTGTGCTATGGAAATACGTTCAATTGTGTCCCTTTTTCAGTTCGGAGGTTCCCTAAGAGTTAAATAATTGTGCAGCCTTGCTGTGGAGATCAAACGCGGTGTTTATTTGCGCCTTCTAGTCGCAGTGCTTTCTTTCCCAACGGAAGATGCGAATAAACTGAAGACCTTCACAACCACCTCAGGGTAATACAAAGCAAAATGAAGTTTTCATTCATTGGAGACTTACTAATGAGTTGCCTTTGTTTCTAGATAAACGTATCATTCGTAGGAAAACTCAACATGGGATAACATTAACTCTTTGTCAACATTTTTTCATGAGAAGCTCTGTGAATGCATTACGAAAGGACAACCTTTCAAATAGAAATAAAACCAGCTTTACTTTGAATGTGAAGGGAATTGTATGCGGTACTTATACTTTGCTCTGTTGTCTCGAGTAAACAAACATCCTTTTAGAGATAAAGATCTTTGCCTTTTATACAGAATACTCTGATTATTTTGATGTTTCAGAATGAAAGAACTTTGCTTCTGCTTTAATCAGAGAAAGTGTTCCCTTGCTAAAGATTTTCTTTTTTAATCACTAATAAAATCTATGTTTTATATCACTTTTATTTAAAAAAAAATCAGGAGATTTTTTAAAAATAAAAAGTAAACTTTCCTCACAATACAAGGTTTGTAACATTCAAAATATCAACTACTGCGCGCTCCAACTGGAGGTGTTGAAAAAGGATTCGAGCGACTAAAAGGATAAACATTTTATTGTTATAATAAAATTTATACAAAAATACATCTGGAATTGCTCAACTGAACGAGGAAGTCCAACACGTCACAAATAATCTCGCAAAATCGCCTCGTACTGGTTAACAGTCAACGACGGAGCTAAAGGCAAACTTGAACAGAGGTGGGTGGGGAAGGCCCTCAAAGTCTGCACAGCTTTGAGCGTGACTTGGCAATCGTGCAGCTTCTGGACTAGAGTCTCTTTAGGAAGTCCGTGGAATGTGTGGTCGCCGAATCCAAATAGCACGTGACCCGAGGGCGAGGATGCAGGCACTTCGGCGTCTTTTATGTACATCGGAGAGGAACCGGGTCGAGTCCGTCCTAGTGACACTGTACACAAATTTACAATTCATCGTGGCGCCTCCTTCCGGTGGGCGGCGGAAATTGTTTTCTCCTCGGGCGGACGAGACAGCATGACCTGTCGGAAAGTTTAAAACGCGAACTGGACGAAAGGTTCTTCCTTTCTTGCTTCCTTCTCGACGCTCCGTTGACCGTTTAAACGCATTGTAGATCGCGCACGAGATTAGCACTTCACCCCTCTTTGGCTACGTCAGGCTCGTTTCTCCGTATATGTCAACCTGCAGCCAGACGTCCCAGCTCGAGCGTGAATCTCGGCTCCCGGGTACTCGAAAAAGCTCTTTTACCGGAAATGACGCAGTGGAAGTAATGCCAGCCATAGCAGCACACCTAAAAGAAAATAAAACGGTGAGAGATGCAGAAGACGAAAGCAGGTCGTTGCAAATTTATCTGAGTTAAGACAACTTCTTGCATTTAAAACTCAAATCACTTTAAAAAATGCTTTCAAGCTTACATTAAAATGCAAATTTACGAGAAAAACAAGATTATGCTAAACAAAATTCGTACTTTGGATTTCTAAGACGAGGGAGAAGACCATATACACCCCCTCCACACACGCACACGCACGCACGCACACGCACGCACACACACACACAACACAGGCCAACCCAAGAAGGATTCTCTCTTCTTGTCTACCCCGGGTTCTCTTTATTGAACTGCGACTTCCAACTGTTTGCACGAAGTAGTGAGAGGCGATGGTGAGAACAGCCCGGGGTGCACGCTAGCTCTTCGCTGAAGGGAGAAAAGAGCTTCCCTAAGCATACTTCTGAAACCCCACGCGAGCACCCTCAGATATTCTCGGACTGACCTTTCTTTCTCAGTTATATCAGCGTAGCAAAGCTGGATGAGAATAGAGCAGGCTGCAGATCGCACTTCAATGTGGAGCTGTGGAGAGAACAAATCACTGTCGACCGGACCATACGTTCGGCAGGGGAATTTTCTCGAGTGTGCCCGCACTAAATTTCAAAGTTTCTGGAATAGTATGGTTTACAGTATGGTATTGCCTTTTCCCACACATGCCCATGCACAGATTCCCCCCAAATATATATTTTTTTTGTATTTTGTATTTTACAAAAGCGAGCTCGAAAGGCAATTTTGAAATTTCGAACTCATCTACATTTATGCTCTCGTTTGATTTTAACCAAGATTAAATTCGTTTATTTTCCTAATGAGGTATTTCCTCGCTGTATCCTTTCCAATATTTTTTGAAAGAAAGCTCCCTCCCCAAGACCTCTAAAGTAACCGAATATCAACCAAATTTCTTTGTCAGCAGCGGCACGCGAGATGTGACGTCATGTTCAGACAGACGTCACATCTAAATACAGATTGTAAATCGCAGCACCAAGGGACCTCCCAAGACATTCATTTCTTCAATAAGAGAAATCTTCTCAGAGTGACGAGGAAAGCTCAGTCTCTGTTCAGGATACCTTTTTGAAACAACATCCACAGCTTCTTTGGATTCTCTTCGCACTTCACTCTTTTATTTATTTATTTATTCTTGTTTGTTTTGTAGTCTCCCCCCCACCCACCCCATCTACTGCAGGAACAGCTTTGATTGAATTCTTGGGGAGTAGAAAAATTAAAACAAAACAAAAAAAAATTCCGTGTTTTAAACTCAGACACAGGAGAGGGGAGGGGGATCCTGTGTGGTTCTTACGAGCAGGGGAGGGGGGGGGGACAAGCGAGAAAATAAATCCAGCAGAATGTTGTGAGTGGTGTTTATTCACGGCATGCGAACTTCTGATTCCCTCGAGCCAGGGCACGAACCATTCATGAAACACTTCGACCCCCGACACCCCTCGCTCATCGTTCACGACCTGCCAGCGTCTCGAAGGACAATCGCTTTTCAATGGTTCACCGACAGTGAAGAAGCCCGACGCTGTGCTCCGGCAAGTGTATAGTTATCCACCTTCCCCGTTGCACTCCTTTGTATAGTTATCCCACGCGAGTCCGTGTTCGCTAAGAAAGGCGTCTTTATAGTGTTTCAAATCGGAGGCATCCGTCGGTCAGCATCCGGAAGTAGGATACGAGGCTATTGAGGCAGGTCTGGTTCCCCATCTGAGAAATTCACACCCATTGCACCCCCGACCCCTCTTCTTTTCGATGCGAAGAATAGGCCGGACCTTGAAAGGAGCCACGGGAAAGGCTTTGGGGAGCGAACAAAGGTAAACAAGTGCAGTCGCGGACCATTGTGCTCGGCCGGCGCAGGTAGAAAGACCTTAATCAACCCATTCACCGACCCTCCTCCCTCCAGTAGCTCGTCTCGACCGTCCCACCCGTCTCCGAATTAAGCAGGTCTGGTGGCTTAGGTGTGCGTGAATAGAGCTGCGCTTAAAGAAAGATCCTTTTTTATTTTTCGTTCTTTCATTCCGGCAGGGTCTTTCATCTTCCGACCCCACAAAAAAACAGGTAGCTAGCTCGGGCACACACACACACACACACACGGCGAGTAGGGCTAGAAGGGCTCGAGGCTATGTTTAATGCGAGTTTATACTCCGTCAATGGTGCCGCCGGAAGTGTGCGAGGAAGCTGAAAGCACTTCACGAGAAATGAGACGTTGCTGGTACTGCACACACACACACACACACACACACACACACCTCCCTCTTCCTTCTGCTGGCGCTAATTACGCAATCCCGATGGCGAATCCTGTAAAAATTCTCCTCGACAAAGTGAGTACTGAAAGATCTCTCAGACGCTTTGCCTCATTTCTGTACACATCTCTCTCTCTCAGACACACAAAATGCAATTTGTACGATCACCAGTACTTCTAATTGTTTTTGCTTCTGCTTTCCGATTTCTTCTCCAACCTTTATTTACAGAAAAGTATAACTGCGGGGCAATGAAGGCTTCGAGAGTAAAAAAAATGTTATTTCTCCAGCAAAACTGCCTTAGAAGCCATTTAAACCGCGCATGAACAGCGTTTAACACACACATAAGAGAGAGAAGCTTCTTTGTCGTTAAGTGTGACATTTACTTCAAACCAGTCCGTTCTAAAGAGGAGTGCAGACAGGAAGAACTCTACTGCAAAGGAGCTTTGTGAGAAATCTTCCTGCACTGGAAGAAAAAATTGCGTGAAATCTTCACGCAATTTTTTCTGAGACGCAGCGAAATGAAAAGCAAAAGACCCTCACCTGAAATTTACGCCAGCCACCTGGTGAAGTCCAGCAGGTCCTCGTCTTCTGGGCTAAAGGTGTCGTAAGGGGACGAGGCCTCCGATCCGAAACTGGGAGTCGGGGAGCTGCTGGCACTGCAAGGGTTCATCGTAGGGATGCAGTACGTGGAAGAGTTCGAGGAGGGAGCAGCGGAGGAGGAGATGGGGATGATCCCTGGATAACAGTTTTCGTCGCGGGTGTTGGGAGACGAGTCGTGCTCAGAGAGAAGTTGCTGCAACTGCTTGATGTATTCGACCGCAGAGCGAAGTGTCTCTACCTTACTCATCTTCTTGTTCTTCGCTCCGTTTGGCACGTGCTGACGCAGAGTCGCAAATCCGAGGTTCACCATTCGAACGCGATTGCGCTCTCTTTCGTTCCTCCTGGCCACCGATGCTGGCGGTGCTTGCGGTAGGGAAGCACCCATCGGCCCGAAGTGAATGCGCCGCTTGCATCGCAGGAGCTCCGGGGTGTTACCGCACGGCGCTTCGAAAGAATCCGTCCGCTGTCTCTTCGGAGCTATCTTGGCGACCTCGTGCGGGGTGGCAGGCGACGAGGTCAGAGATCCGTTGGCAGTCGGAGGACCCGCAGTGAGTAAGAAACACGTCGTGGACCCGAGCTTCTCGGGGCTGGTGGTCACCACTGTCAAAGCCGCCATGACCTCCTTCGTTCGTTTGCAATGGGAGATAAATGTCGTCGCTAGTCGCGGAGTAACACCGGCAGCAGAGTCACCGAGGACGTATTTGGCACGACTGTCCCGCAGCACGCGGGTTCCACCGTTAAAATCCCTCTCCTCATGAATACGAGGCCCCACCCGTGCCATTGTGTGTCCGTCAATCATTGTGTAATTCGTGCGCGTCGCGCGTGGCGAGGACGCTGATCGACCAAACAACGGGACGACGCCTGCGGGGCTCGCGAGCCGATGAACGTGAAAGAAGCGGCAGACGGAAGGGGGGGGGGAGAAGTGGGGGAAGAGAGAAAGGGACGGAAGAAGAAGAAGAGAGAACGCTGCCAGTGGTGCCGACTAATGATGCGTACTGCACACTCGGTTTGTCTTCGTCCAAAAACAAAAAAAGTTCGCAAAACAACAAAACACGCACCCACCCACTTAGCATATTTGAGACATTTGCGAACAGTGCGAACGCACGCTAGAAGATCACCTGTGGAAAAAAAAAGACACTAATAATGAAGATTTAAAAAAGATGATTGGAGAGCGACGTGCATCATGGGAAGATTCGCGCCATTGTGGAAGAATGCGCTTTAGAAGGAGGGCCTCCCATTTCGGGGACTTTTCCTTGGTCAGGTGCGATTTGCATATTTCTTGAGTCAATTTGCTTTTCTCTCTCGCCACCAGAGGGCCGATGTGAAGTGGGTCTCGTGTGTACCACCTGGATCTCTCTTCCCTCCCACCGCCGTGCCCCAATGTCGACGGAGAGGCCCTTGGCTCGTTGCCAAAGTTGACAGACGCGAGGCGTCTAGGCGTCGGCTTGGCACGCTCCGAGCACGAGTGTTGCTCGCGCGGCCCTGACAAACGCTTCACGAGGGTGTCGTGCTGGAGTGTCGAGGAAGGTCGCCGTTATTTATCTCCGTGCGACAATAAATTAGAACTCCGAGGAGAGAAAGCGTCCGCTGTCTGTTTCAGTAGCACCCTCGCTGTTGTCAAAGCCGAATTCGTTTCGTTTTGTTTTCCGAAGGTTGGCGAAGATTTTCGGTCGGAAAGGATTTCGTTTGGCACTTGCTTTTAACACCCACCCCTCCTCGCCGCTCCCCCATCTCCTCTGAAATGAGACCTCGTTCTTCTTAACGAACTCTTTTTATTCCGTTTTTCTTCTCGAATCGAAGTCTTCTGGTTTTTCAGTCGCTTGTCTTTCGGCGACCGTGAAGTTCACGAGTACCAACTGAAAATTGAAGGGTAGCTTCTCTCTCACCCTCTCGTGCCTCTTCTTATTCGAAGATCACCCCCCTCCCCCTTAGCATGCTGCTGATTGACCAGCTGGTCTTCGGGGTTATAAAAGAAGCCGATAAGTTCATCGTGGAACTAATTTCGATTTTTCCAAACCTTCCCGACCTTCACAGTACAACCCCCCCCCCCCCTCGCAAGCATGCACCTCGCAGAAATTGTTATTATGCATTTTTATTGACGTTGTCTCTCAGGTTTTATTTTATTTTATTTTTTAAATAATGAACACAGAATTTCTTCTCGCTCTATTAATAACGCGCTTCAGTTGTGTGCTTATCTGTCTCTCTGACCACGTGTCTGCTCCGACTAGTTTCAGCTACACGAAAATGCCAACAATAGCAGACATTTTGCTATTTGTGTTGGACTTTTTGATTTGAAACATGCATTTTCTATTTTTTCATTTGTTTCTAAAATAAAAAAAAAATTGAGCGTCATTCGCCAGAGATTTTGGGGAATGGATGGAAAAATATGACGTGGACATGCGCACTAGAGAGTAAATGTTATATTTTTTTTTATATTCTTTTTTCTTGAACTGTAGCAAATATTCTGGCATCCAAAGGATATTTGCCTTTTAGAACTTCTTATAGGACAAAAAACAATTAAGGGTAACTCTTACAGGCAAAGGAAGTTCATCGAAATATGCGATCTCAAATGTTACCCTCCCAAGGAACTCATCACTCTTCGACGATGGGACAACAACAAACACGTTGCTCGTTCGGGGTTGGTTACTTTCTTAACCCTTCCCCCCACCTTCCACGACTCCAGGAGTAAAAAATTAAAATCAATGATGAATGGCGGCAGACGCATCCGATGATGTAGCGGATTGTACCTCGTCAGCATACCCACACTCCTACTCGACTCGCTCGTGCCACAGACGGACTGTGCGGTAGAAAAAGTTTCCTCAGTGCTGCTTGTTAATCAGACAACCGGACTTCCCGAAGCGAAACTTCCAGTGTTTCTGAGAGAGAGCGGCGAATGCACTGCCCACTGGTGGCATTCGAGTGCGACGCGATCCCTCGAGGCGGTCTCGTTTCTATTTCCGTGTAATTACAGAAACGCCCCATGCGGTTTGAAATTTCTCCGAATGCCAACTGTTTCGACCTTTGGCGCTTCGCCATCCATCGCCGGTGTCTTCGGAGCTTGCGTGACCGTCATTAGAATTGCGAGTTCGTACCGAACAGGTGCGCCTACCTGCCGATGATGAAAATATACCGAGCTGGTCTGTCACACGACGGAATTAAAGTGGTTTGAAAAAAGAAAGTAAATCGGCTTCATTGTGATCCTCGTAGGACCTTAGCACGAGTCTTCCCTGCTCCCTCTCTCTTCTCATAATTATACTTTGCTCATCATGACTGGAAAATTGCGGATGAGTTTTGCTCTCCGCAGATGTAGCCCTGACAACGAAATGGAACCATCTCAGATTCTTCCCGGCTGAGTCCTCTCAGTTTTGTATAGTTTGGGGGTGGGGGAGTACTGAATAAAAAAATATATTCGTTTAGCACTGTTTGCTGGCATTTCGTTTTCGCGTGAATGCATCCATCGGGAAGTGCTCTTATCTTAAGGGAAAGTCAATCCACCCCGTTGGGTCCAGTTTTTGGTGGCGAAATTTGCTCGTCTCGAAAAGTTTATTCCGAAAAAAGGGAATCACGTGACGACAGAAGGACGGCTCGAGGAGGTGGGTCATGTGACCGGCGATATTTAAAGAGACCCTTAACACCGATTTCTGGTATCTCTCCCGTCGCGGTGAGCAAATATTTGGAACGTTCCTTTTATCTGGCTTCGCAAGCCCGTTGTTTGCCGAGCGAATGAAGGTTTGAAGAGGCACGCGCGACCAGGTGGAGGCAACGTGGCCCCTCTTGTTGATTCATCGCACGTGAAACAGAAGGGAGTAGTTGCGCAAAAACAGAAGGAATTTGGAGATCGTCGGGAGGAGCAACAAAATCGGTTCGCGGTTGTGCTGCGATTCCCCTCAATTATAAGGAAATCAAACTTTCTTAGCTGCCTGCGTGGCTTCAGAATTTTCTCCCGAGACACACTTGCAAACCGCGTCATTCAAGACTGAATCAGCTACGGGATAATGCTACGTGTGACCTTTGACTTCAGGAACTCGAAATAAGCGAAGGCCCTTGAACACATTTCCAGATTCCCACGTCTCGACGTCTCCTCGAGCAGTGAGTGCCTAAAGGATAGAAAAGGATTCCCCTTCGCCAAACAGCGCAAGATGTCCACCCCCCCCTTCCCCACCCCACTTTTCTTTAGCTTGAAAGACCTGTCCGGATCACGAAGAAGAAGAAGAATATTTACCGACTTTTCGATTCAAGGCGAGTCGCAATATGGCTCCTGCCGGAAATATTTCATAGAAAAAAAAGAAAGAAAGAAAGAAGGAATGGTAAAGAAATTTTAGCGGTGAGGAATCCGCAAAGCCTCCAACTATCAGCGGAGAGGATTTCATTAATTAACGACCTCATCCGTGAGAATGAATTCATTCTCATCGACGCGAGAATGCACGAAATGCCAACGGAAGAAAATACAGAAAAGAAAGAAAACAAATAAAACAATTTATGATCGTTTATAGCGAATTCCATAAATATTTTAGAGCAAAAGCGGAAGTAAGATTTGGATTTATTAATCCCCCCCCCCCCCCTCTCTCATCACGCCAAGTAACTTACTTTTAAAGAAACCTCATTATTTTACGATAAGCGGTGCATCCAATATACCCGGTATGTCATGTTTGTCTGTCATTTCCATCGCATTTGCTGAATATTACGGAATGAATCATGCGAACTTCCAGGAGAGAGGAATAGAACTCTTGTCCTTCGCACGAGACTGGCTAACTCGTGTTTAGTTCAAAGGGCATATAAAGGTTCATCCCAACCTAGATGGGGTTACAATTTGCGTATTTCCAACCGAAGGGCGTCGTCAACAAACAGGTTTCTAAAATAAAAACTAATAACAAATGAGTAATTTATTAAAACACTGAATAAGTAGTAGAAATGAAAATATAACGCAACAGATGCAGCAAATACGTCCTACAGTTATGTTCCAAGTGGTAATATAAAGATTGATAGTAAAAGAAAAGACAGGAATAAGAAAGAAAATGGACATAGATTAGAAACAACTGTATAATGTGTGTAGCCATACTGGTTACTATAAAAATACAAATGTGGGCGATTACAATCACTAAAAAATGAAGGGACTGTTTCTATGAGGGTACACACAGAAAATAACTGAGACATAATAACATTTAGAGTAATTTTCTATAATATGCAATTAAAATAAAAGTCGACGCTCTTCAGTCCCACGAGGCAGTCTCTCAATCTTTTTCCGGAAGCATATCGCGAGGTTTTTGGGAGTTCATTGCAGCGGCTTGTTACGAAGTGATTTGTGAAAAATTTCTTTGTTTGCCTTGGGAACGACCAGCAAGTTCCGGCCACAGCGTAAATCGCAGTCTACGTTATATTTTCCAAGTGGTAATTTACACAAAAACAATTTACAGAAAAATTTACAACGTTATTTCTTATATATGTTATTTTATTTTATAAGTTATTTCTTTCTTAACATACAATTATATAAAGTTTCTGTAATGGCAAAATGTTAATAATGGCAATAATGTTAAGAATGGCAATAATGGTCACTAGTTGAATATTGGAAGAAATCGGTATTGGCTATAAACATCTTAAAAATGTTAAATTGATAATTTTTTTAAAAATAATTTATTCTGTTAATTACGAACCTCAACTTGTTTGTTAAAATGAGATGGGAGATTTCCATTTCATTTGTAGTCGATATGGAGGCCCAAATACTTGACTGAGTATTTTTTTTTTAAAACTAAGCTACAGTGGAAATTTTGAGTACCAGTACAATTCGACGTGTGCCATTTTCTAGTTATACTAGGAGGCTCCGCCCCTGACGCCTAGGCCCCCCCCGTGTTCCGGACTGGTGGGCCGGTTCTCCTTGAATTCCGATGATTCGAATTTTGAAGACTCGACACGCAGGGTAGCCCTGAGTTTCAAAACGTTTCAAATAACTTGACAAAAACGTTACACAAAAACGTTACAAACAAGTTAAAAAACGTTACATAAAAACGTTACGCAAAAACGCTACAGCCGACATCACATCCGTTTCCAATTTCAGCTTATCATTTTATAGTATAGAGCAGATATGGTGATCTAGCTTAACTATTAACGTGAAATATGTATTTAGTTTTTCTGGCATTTATTGTAAGGCCATTACTGCTAAACCACTTATTTAGTTTCAACATATCACGGTTAATCTGATTTTCTAGATCCTCCAGGGTCGTTTCGGCATATATTAATACGGTGTCATCAGCGAGCGATATCATTTTACCAAAACGTTTGTACTCACAGAAATCATTTACACATATTAAAAATAAGATGGTCCTTGCGCCGAACCTTGCGGAATTCCCTATTTTATTGTTTTTGTTGCGCTATTGAGGGTGCCATAGTTGGAATATTGTCATTCAAATAGCATTTGAACCAACATTAGTAACACCTGTAATGTAATGCCGTATCTACACCTAGAAATATCGATACTTCTGCCGTACCAGCGAGTGATGATGCACGCAGTCGAATGCTTTTAATTCATCATGAAAAACTGCTGCTGTGTGCATTCCTTTATTTATCCCACTGATTCATGCAACTCCAATGGTATTTTTCCGTATTAAGTCCGAATCTGAACCCATACTGATTAAGCGCATAAACGGATGTGGAAATGTGAACTTATATTTAATTATAATATGTAGCTTTTGAACATTTCTATTATCACGTCCTATTTTCTTCTTTTTTCAATTCCCTTCCTTCCTTCATTCTCATTTACAAAGAATTGTTTATCCGACGAAGGTGACTTACGTACTTTGTTCTGTCTGTAGGATCAAAATCAGAGGTGATATCTTTGCCTTCTGGGAGTTCACGTGTTTTAATATTTCGGTGAAAGCCAATGGCAATATGTACCATTCTTCTCTTTTATCAGCATTGACACGCTTCTTGGAGAACCAAGGCTTAGATAAGGGACATGAATATGGGAATTGTAAGAGTAATATGCCCACGAAGAAGGAAAAGAGAAAGAACAAAGAATTCTGATCACCTGTAAGAAATGATGAAAAACAAAATGATTAGTATGAAAGCCCAGAGTTAACAGTTTGGTTTTGATGGATCAGTCAGCAAAGTTACACGAGATTAAGCCGGTTAATAGAACTAATAACGGAAGGTGTTTTTTCGCCTGTAAATTCTCCGCCTTGTCTCCAAAGAGAAACTACGAAGCAGTTTCTTCAGAAGAGCAATGGTCACACGGTCAGGCTCATCGACAGGTTGTTTAACATTATAAGAACACCAAGAGGGATAATCTTCGTTACTTCTGTTCCTCATTTTCTTGGTTGAATTATTGTTTTCAGTCTGCTGATCCAAATATTTGAACTGGACATGCCGTATCATTGCAGGCATTCTTATTGGTATGGAAACATTCATTCATTCCTCATCCCACTTTAAATTCCTGTCCCTTATCTAAGCCTTGGTTCTCCAAGAAGCGTGTCAATGCTGATAAAAGAGAAGAATGGTACATATTGCCATTGGCTTTCACCGAAATCTCCATCTTCGGTTTCTGTTAAACCAAGTTTGAAATAGCAGCAAGAAAACTATCAGCGCATCCAAAACAGTTTCTGAAAGGAATGAAAGTAAAAAAAAAAAAAAAATTGCATGATGTCCATATGCTTTCTAGTTCTCTTGTCAAAGCTTTTTTTGTCCAACCCTGCTACTCATAGAAATAAAAGTCTTCTGTTCCTTCTCTACATCAAAAACCTACATTTGAACGCAAATCCAATACACAATTTGCTGATGCCAGTGCACCGATCCCTCATCTTTCACTAATCCTTTCACTAAACAAATTGCAAAATCTCCAGAATAACTTCGTCATTGATCTCCGAACGATTCTTCAATGGGGTTCAGATAATTTTCTTCATTACCTTGTCAGTAAAATTTAATCCTGCTTTGTTTTTCGCAAAGCAGGATTGAATTTCAGAGGACACATTTTTCTTCTTCTTCATTCACTCCTTCTACTCCTCTTTTCTTCTGTTTGCTGAATAATGCACAGATCCAAGTGTTTAAATCCTAAATAGAGTCATTAATGGGTCTTCGTTCTTTTTACCTTTCTGCCCATTCACGATACTAATGTACAATATGTTGAATAATCCTTCCTTATGCAATTAATAATCACGTGTGTGTATATATATATATATATATATATATATAATAATCCTTCCTTATGTGATTAATAATCACGTGTATATATATATGTAGAAAGTTTTTTTTTTACCTTGGGTGTAATATACGTTAAAGATACCAAGAAATTTTATATACTCGGTTTTAATCCTTTTCCCAGGTAAGCAAAGACAAAGTTTTGCGCCTGAAATATATTCACGTCTGAGCTACTTGTATGTAGACGCTGACTTGACATCACTCACCTTAGTATGTATTCTCCGACCACAGAAGGAAGAGCTCTCGTTGGCAGACTGCCAAGAGGAGTCAATTCATGTTGAAGGGGAGAAAGAAATAAGGCGATGAACGAATTGGTCAACAACACGCGAAATCACGTGCTTTATAGGTAAATTTTTCCAACTGTTATACAAACAAAATAGTTAACACTTTAAAAACTACAATGATCATAAAAGAGAAGTTAATTTTCCGACGTGTAATAATAAACAACTCATCCCACAATATGGATTGATTACCCTATAATCGGAATGGAATCTCTTTCTGTTGACATGCGCAGAAGTGTCGAAGGGTCTCGTATCTGTGGACGTACTATATCCCTAATGCAAAGCACATCCCCTTTCAGGCGTGTATAATGCAATTAATGCAATACATGATGGGAAGGCCAACTACCCAGACCGGTTTCGACCTTTATTGAGGTCTCTTCAGTTGGTGCCAGATCCGGGAGAGATACCAAGGTTGAAGGTCGAAACCGGTCTGGGTAGTGGCCCTTCCTATTATGCATTGCATTATACAGCCTGAAAGGGAGTGTGCTTTACATTATGGGATGCATACTAAGGCAAGTGATGCGAAGTGATTAGCCTCTATATACAAGTAGCTCAGACGGGAATATATTTCACGCGCAAAACTTTGTTTTGCTTACTACTTGGAAAAGGATTAAAACCAAGTATAAAATTTCTTGGTATATATATATATATATATAAAAGATACCAAGCTATTTTAAACCTGGTTTTTACTCCATTTCCCAAGTAAGCAAACAGACAAAAATGTCAAGTTTGCGCCTGCAATTGATGCAAGTCTAAGTGACCCGTAAAGTAGTACAAGTCAAGGCAACTCGTTGGTAAAGTTGCAATAAGATCTGATCACTATTCTTAATATTTACCCTTAATGCAAAGCCTATCTCTTTGAGGAGATGTATGATGCTATGCATTAAAGGCAAGGGGCCACTACCCAGACCGGTTTCGACCTTTATTGAGGTCTCATTAGTGGGAGCCAGGCTTAGAAATACCAAGGTTAAGTAATATAGAGCTTATAAGTATTTTTCCAAAACAAGTTACCAAAAGGTGCTTCTTTGACCTTATTAAATAAAAATCTTGACATTTTTGTCTGTTTGCTTACTTGGGAAATGGAGTGAAAACCAGGTTTAAAATAGCTTGGTATCTTTTACATATATATTATACCCAAGGTTTAAAACTTTCTACATCTATCTCTCATCCTGAGATTTTTATTTAATAAGGTCAAAATGAAACCACAGTCTCTCTCTGCGTAAGTCTGGTAATGAAAGGTAGGATGTGCTGCATGTTTTCCACTGTACGCGATGTCAAGATGCCACGTTCAGCTGAACTGACAGATTTCCAACGTGGGATGGAAGTTGGGTGTCATCAGTGCTCTTTCTGTCCGTCACATTACTGCCCGTCTCAGTATACCGAAATCCACCGTTGCGTTGTCATTCATAGATGGGAAGTTGATGATGCTACCACAGCAAGAAAATGCCCTGGGAGGCTACCGACACTCATTTACCGTGATCGATGAACTCTGTCTGGGAATGTTCGAGCATCCTGCAAGTTATCAGCGGCGGACTTCACAATCAACCTGGAAAATGCTAGGTTGATTTTCAGTTTCAGTTGCATTCCTTAGTCACGCATCACTTCCACTCTCATAGAAAAACGACATTTGAACTGGTGCGTCTTTCACACTGTGTGTCTTTAATAGCCAATCGGTATTAAAGTGCATTTGCAAGTACAGCACAAAGATAGTACAACGAAAACATCCCCTACACAACAGTTGACTCCAGAATATTGAAACGTAACTTAAGCACTATCTCCTGGGAAGATATAATGACGGAAACAACTATTGATACCTCGTATCATGAATGTATTGCAATATTGAACAATTTTTATTATTATTATTATTTTTATTATCCCATGGTATTATTACACCAGATCATAGAGGTCAAGTTCGTGTATTTTACACAGAACCTTTTCTGGGTTGTTATAGAGTCCACATTTGGAAATATTCACAGTTTAGCAAATGCATTGGTGATGCTTCCTCGATGTTACAGATTTTGCAGGTGGGGAAGACTTTTATGCCATTGCTAAACTTGATTGGTCTTGTGTGGCCGGTCTTTAGGTGGGAGATAATGGTAGCGGCACTGCGATTAAACTTGGAGTTGATGGTAGCTTCTGGATTTTCTGCTGAGTACCAGTGGTGAGTCATGTCCTGAAGAATTGTTCTTTTTATGTTTTCTTTTTATGTTTTCTTTTTGGGTGGTTTTAAAAAGATCAAAATCTGTGGTATCACTTGATGTTGCGGCCATTTTTGCTACTTCATCTGCAATTTCGTTTCCCTTTAATCCCACATGGGATGGGATCCATTGGAAGATTATTTCGGAATCCTTATGTAGTTTGTTTATGTTTTTTTGCAATGTCTCTAAGTATTTCTTGATGGCTAGTGTAGCAGTTCTTAATAGCTCGAAGGGCTGCTAAGGAATCTTAGCAGCCCTTCAAGGTTTTGTTTGTCCAAATATTGCAGTGCTGTGTTAATAGCTATTAATTCTGCATGGTATGAGTTGCATCCATTACTGCTGGTTCTTTCTAGTTCTATATTATGAGAGCCATAGATGAGTACGCCACTCCCAGAATTGCCATTTGGATTTTTGGAGCCATTTGTGTAGATCTTTATTGAGTCAGGTCCATATGCCATTATTTTTGAAAAGGCTAATGATCTCAAGATTTAAGGGTTTTCTAGGCTTTTTTTCTCATGTTTCCCTATTTCAGAGTTGATAACTATATTTTTCCTCTCTTGATTTGGAGGAAACTCTGGGTAGTCGGCTATTTTATTTGGACAATCCAAGGGAATTTTATTTTCTGTAATTTCATGCATTGTTGATTTTTTTCTTTATTCTGTTTGTTGGTTTCCAGTTTTTTAAAAGTTCACTTGTTCTATGATGTGCAAGGTTGGCTTTTTTTTTCTTCAAATTTGGTAAGATTTTCTTGCCACCTAATTTTCAAAGGAACAAGGTTGGATTCGAATTCTGCTATTTTTCCAGGAGTTGTATTCCTTAGTCCACATATGATTTTAGCTACATTTTTCTGAATTTTTATAAGCTTGTCTAAACTGGTTTGTGATGTTTGCATCCAGATGCGAAGCATATTCCATTATGGGACGGATAATAGAGGTATATGTGACTTTTAAGGTTTTAGCATCGGCTCCCCCACTCTTTACCTGAGATACTTTTCACGATATTTAGTCTTCTTTTTGCTCTGACTGCAACATTGTTGATATGCTTATTGAAGCTTAGCGATGGATCCAGAGTAACTCCAAGGTATTTGGGGTTTTCGTTAAATGTAATTAGTTGACTGTTTAGCTTAATCTTTGGTCTCCACTTTCTGAGGTGGTTATTAATAGTAAAAACACAGATTTCTGATTTAGAGGGTTAATTTTGATTTTTTGGGTTTCACAGTATGTAGTTAAACTTTCAATGGCTTTGTTTAAGTGACCTTCTGCGTTGGGAGCTGAGAATAGGACCAAATCATCAGCAAACATAGCTATCTTTGTTCCTTTATTTATTTTTTTTATCTAAGTCATTCAAGTAGATGGAAAAAAGGAGTGGGCTCAAAATGCTACTTTGAGGGAGTCCCTGTCTTATTTTCACTTTCTTGGAAAAGGTATTATTTATTCTAACTCGAATTGTTCTATTAGAAAGTCATAGATCCAGTTAAAACTTTCCCTTCTATTCCAATATGACAAAGTTTGGAAAAGAGTTTCTGCTTCCAAACCTTGTCAAAGGCATTGCTAAAATCTATAAAAGCTGCAATGGTGGATTTGGTTGGTTGGTCTGGAAGTTATCTTGAATTGTCTGGGTTAAGTAGAAAAGTTGATCAGTTGTTGAGTGATTTCTTTTAAAGGCAGTCTGAAAATGTGGTAGTATACTATTTTTGTTTAGATAGTAATTCCAACGTTGGAGTATCCTTTTTTTTTTTCATTAATTTGCCTGGAATTGAAGTCAGTGAAATTGATGTAGAACTTCCTGGTTGGTCTTGCAGGTTGTTAGGCTTTAAGATTGGTATGATTGTGGCTGTCTTCCGGTCTTTCGGAACTTTTCCTTGTTTTAGGCTATTGTTGTATAGGCAAAGTATCCATTCTAGGCCTAGGGAAGGAAGAAGTTTGATCATAATTCCTTGTATGTTATCTGGTCCACATGATTTATCTATATCTAGTCTCTCCAAGGCATCTCCCAATTCAGAGATCGTAATTGGATCCCAGAATAGTTTTTTTAATATTTTGGGGAGTTTGCAGCATTTTTCTGCTGTCGAGCCTGTTTTGATATTTGATGGTCTTTCCTAGTATTCATCTCTAGTTTGCTTATATTTTGAAAAGGAAAGGTCAAGGTATTTGCGATCTCCCTATCTCCAATTTTGATATTTCCATCTGGATCGTTAGCGTGTCAGTCTCACTTGCCTTTGGTAAGTCTCTTTGTAAATTAGCAGTCAGTTTCCAAAGTTTGGTATCTGAAGTGTTTTTGGATTTAAGTTGTGGCAAAATTCTTGCCACGTAGGTCTTTGTAATATATTCTATTTTTGTTTAATTTCAGCATTTATCTTGTTGTACTCAATCCTGGTTTCTGGAGAGCTTTCAGTTTTTAAGATATTAAATAATTCATTTCGTTTAGTTATTTTACTGGCAAGTTCCTGGTGAACCTTTGTGTAGTTTGAAATAACTTTTCTCCTGTAGCCCTTTGGGATACTTTTCTTTGCTGCATTTAGGATATAGTTTTCTTCAAAGTTATATAGTCTTTGTCGAAGTCATCATGGTATGTGTGATCTTTCAACATTTTTCTTAAACAATAAAATTGATCTTATTTTATTGAACAATAATTCATTTTATTGAACAATAAAATATATGACTCGATTAAAGTTAAAATAATACAGAAAATGAAAGAAACAAAGCCCTGGATTACACAGGAAATCAGACACTACATACAAATTAGAGATAAAGTGTATAAAAAGTTTAAAAATACCCGCACAATCAATATTATGAACACAGTTTCAAGTACTATAGGAATCTGATACATCATAAATTAAAAGAAAGTAAAAACGAGTACTACAGAAATGAATTCCTAAAATGCCAAGGAAACCACAGAAAACAATGAAAAATGCTAAACCCACCCCTCAGAATTGCACTCTCAGGAGACTTGATAACTCCATATATCTTTTCCCCACTTGTGAAAACGAAATCAAAAATGTTATAGCTAGCCTAAAAACAACCAAAACTTCAGGATACGATGGTATTAATACAAATATTGTGAAAGAATGCCAAATGTACATCATAGAACCCCTAATGTACATTTTTAACTTATCACTGATGACAGGCACGTTTCCATCAGATTTCAAGAAAGCAGTAGTTGTACCTATTTACAAAAAGGGAAACAAAAATAACTTGGAAAATTACAGACCGATCTCCCTTCTACCGGTCTTTTCGAAAATACTAGAAAAATTGGTAAAAATTAGACGCGTGAAATTTTTGGAAAAAAACAACTTCTTTTCAAAGAATCAATTTGGGTTCAGGCAAAAGTTTAGTACAGAACATGTTTTACTGAACTTCACAAACGCAGTTTATACCTCCCTTGACGAACATAAACTAACATTAGCAGTATTTCTAGATATACACAAAGCTTTTGATTCTGTATCACATGAAATTTTAATAAAAAAATTAGAAGTCATAGGCATACGAGGTACTGCCCTAAACTGGTTAAAAAATTACTTAAATGCCAGATCAAAAATTGTAAATATAAACAACAGCTGTAGCAGCTCCAAAACAGTACACTGCGGTGTACCACAAGGATATGTCTTGGGACCAGTTTTATTTAGTACTGATATCAATGACTTCTGCGATCTTAAACTAAACAGTAAAATAAATACTTTCGCAGATGATACAGTACTCATTTTCTCTACAGACACAGCCGAACAAATGAAAACCATCGGGAATGCTGATCTTTTGAAAGTAATAATTTGGTTCCAGTCAAACAAACTCAGTCTGAATGTCTCAAAAACTAAATATCGAAATTTTAACTTGCGAAATACAACAGGCAAAATGAACTTCACTGCACAATTAATTTTGCGTGATTGGAATTGCCGGACAAATTCAAATTGCAACAGCGAGATAATAGAAAATGTCAGTGTAATAACTTACTTGGGATTAAAAATTGATAGTAGTTTATGCTGGAAACCGCATATTACCGATGTCGTAAATAAAGTAAGGATTATGTTAAACAGACTTTATTACCTAAACAGATTCTTAAATTTAAATATGCTAAAAATATTATATTCTGTCTGGATTCAAAGCGCACTACAATATGGTATATTAAGTTGGGGAGGAATCTATCACACTACTCTGAAACCTTTAGTCCGACTCAGAATAAAGTAATTAAAATCTTAACAGAAACAAATATAAGGATACTGCAATGTGTAATAAATACACCATACTAAACATACTATCCCTTAGATATTTATACGTCTATAGGGTACTATTATTCATAAAAATGGACAACGAATATGTAAATATCAAACAAGATACGTTCCTTATTGGACATCAGGGCCTAAAATATTTAGTTCCAAAAGCAATACACAAGAAGCAATACTAAAGAAGCAACACACAAACATTATACTTATTTAGCTCCAAAAGTATTCAACACACTAACCTTCAACAATAAGAAATAAAACTAACCCAAACAAATACAAAATTCTAATCAAAGAGTATTTATTTTCCCACAGAAATGAGGAAGCTCTGTTCAAAATAATTGAATAAAGTATTGGTTTTTAGCATATTTGTATTCAAAGACCCAGTCTCGTGGGTGAAACGTAAAATGTAAATGCTATTTAACTGCTTTGTTTTTATTTTGTTCCCAATTAATTGTTATCCAACTTTCTCTGTATGGTGAAATTTTATTATCTGCGATTTTATTATGTAATTATATTATAATAATATGTAATATGTGTTTATTATGAATGCACATGTGTATATAATGAAAATGCATTACAAAATTTTTGTGGCTTTATGCATAACGTAACCCAGATGAGCTGTTGCTCTTAGGTTAGACATACGATTATTCAATATATTGTATTATTATAGGAAGCTTACAAATAAACATGATTTTTTGATTTGAAAAAAGAAAAAAGAAAAAAAAAGGGCGATGTGGAACGACGAATTACGCTTCCAACTGTTCCACTCCGACAGTCGTGTTGGATCTGGAAATTACTGAACGGTCCTGGCAGGATTGCATCAATCCAACTGTCAAGTTTTGTGGAAACTCGGTAATGGTACTGGCATTTGAGTTGGATGGGGCTGGATCGATTGGTGGATGTGCCAAAATCTGACCTTTGTTGGCCACCTGGACATCCTGGACAACTTCCCTTCGACGTACGCTGCTGAAGTACTTCAGCAGTGACCCTTGCATGTTTTAGCACGACAATGCTCCATGCCATACTGCACTTCGTGTCTGAGAATGATTTCCATTAAACAACATATTGTTGGACCTCAACCCCACGAACTTCTTTTGGTCGAATTAAAACGCCGAATTCGCACCATACCGCAGCGGCCTTCACAGGCATCAGTAGTTTTGTGCGAGGAATGGAAGAATCTTCCTGTTGCGACGTATCAGAAATTGGATGAAAACATGCCGCGAAGGGTAGTTGCTGTCATTCAGGCCATAATGTACATACATATACAGGGTGTTCCAAAATTCACGCAAGAAGTAATTTTGATAGAAGACACAGGTTTTTAATTAAAAATTGTAATTTCTTATTGATTCATAAAGTATAGAGTATAGGGTTATGCATGGAATAGCATATCGGGTAAATGGCCTCTACGGCTTTGCTGGCACATACGCACTCTTTTGTCGAAATTTTCCATGACCATTTTGCATAAATGTGGCTGAATTTCGTTGATACGGCGCTGAATTTCCTCCTTCAAGGCGTAGGTGGTCGTGGGCTTGTTGGCATAAACCTTAGACTTCAAAAAACCCCAAAGAAAAAAGTTCAACGGCGTTAAATCACATGATCTGGGCGGCCAATTCTGATCACCAAAACGGGAAATTACACGACCAGGAAATGATTCATGCAATAATTGAATTGTTTCTCGGGCTGTATGGCATGTGGCACCGTCTTGTTGAAACCACATATCGTCCACATCCATGTCTTGCAATTTAGGCACAAAAAACTGGATTATCATGTCGCGATAGCGAGCACCATTAACTGTTATTGCCTTACCAGCCGCATTTTCGAAGAAGAATGGACCGATGATGCCTCCAGCCCAAAATGCGCACCAAACAGTGACACGTTGTGGATGCATTTGTTTCTCAACAATCACTCGTGGATTTTCTGAACCCCAAATTGCGACAATTTTGTCGATTAACGAAACCATCAAGATGAAAATGAGCCTCATCGCTGAAGATGATTTTGTTCGAAAAATAAGCATCCATTTGTTGTTGTTCCATAATACATTCAACGAACTCTCTTCGTTGTGTGTGGTCAGTAGGCTTCAGTTCTTGAGTCAATTGAACTTCGTAAGCATAAAGATGCAAATCTTTCGCGAGAATACGCTGTAGCGAGCTTCTCGAAATGCCCAATTCAAGACCACGGTGCCGAATTGATGTTCCTGGACTCTCAGCAACACTCTCACGAACTGCTTCGATGTTTTCGGTTGAACGACTTGTTGAAGGACGGCCAGAGTGTATAAGATCACTAATTGATCCAGTTTCCTTGAATTTTTTAATTAATCTTTTCACAGTTGATGAAGTTAAATCACTATTCCGACCATATTTTGTACGAAAATTGCGAACTGTAGCTGCCAAACCGTCATTATTTTTAAAATATTGCTCAACAATGAAAATGCGTTGTTCTTTCGTGTAGCGCTCCATTTGTAATAACCCTGAACTGTCAGCTGCCACGCTGTCTTTTTTTTCTCGTTGGCAACACTTTACCGCACAAATGGCGTTAAATTTAAATCTTGCGTGAATTTTGGGAGACTCTGTATATCTATAAACTCTCTCCCATTATATATATATATATATATATAATATTCATCCAAGCTTGAATTGCTTCCTCAGTCTTAAATAAGAGGCTGGTTATATTCCACTAATTCGAGCCCTACCCAAGGGCCTATGATTTGTGGAAATACTTTCTAAATATGAATGCTGTGCCGAACAAAGCATCCTTTTGTAGCTGCCCGATTTTTCTAACTCGAGTGATTCTAGATGCTTTTTCAATGTTTTAGGGATGGCGCCTAAAGCACCTATTATTATGGGAACAACTTTCGATTTCTGCTCTTCTACTTCTGGGTCTTTTCCCTGCTGTGATTTTTGAATTTCACATCTGTTTTGCCAATCTTTTCTCTCCCATTCTGTGTTTAAGTGATATACCGCCTGAGATTAGCCACGCTCATGCATTCCTGAATGCTAACAATGTCCAGTTCATTCCTAATATCCTCGTTTTTAATATGATTCTGGCATTGATGCTACTAATGCTCTTCACTCCCTAATCTTTTTTAGGCCTCTCATATCTGTGGTGTCTTGTCATTGATCAACTATTTTACTCCTAACCCAGCTCTTAGATATATAATTTAAAACTGGCTTTAACGCTGTCTTGTATATTATATAGCTAGTTTAGTGTTCTAATTTCTCTCTTACCTCCATATAAACTTGTCCTTTTGACTCCCCACCTTACCTGCTTTGCTAATTCTATTGTATATCTCCATATTTAATTTGCTATCTTCACTAAAAATTGCAACTAAATAGCTGAAATGTTTTAGTGTTTTATAGGATCTCCATTCAAAATGGAGTTGAAGTTTTCTATGTTCCCGCCTATTTTCATAGTTTTTGTCTTTTTATTGCAAATTTCTTGCCATATTTATTATAGCAGTTATGTAATCATATGCCTTCATTTCACACCTGATTTTACACCATATACCATCTTCCTGAACTTTCTTCAATTCTGGCTGTTGACTTACAACTTAAATTGTGACTGGTATCACTTGGTACAGCGTTTCATTCACACAATATAATATTGTAGTTGTTGAACAGCTTTTTTGAACTTTGTCATATGCCTTTTCCAGATCTACAAAACTTAAATACAGGATACAGGTCCTTGTTATATGTTCTTCTCCAAGTTTCTCTTTGACAATTTTTCCATCCATCCATCTTCAAGGCCCACTTTTCCTAATTGGGTTGTGGGGGAAGCAGCTGCAAGAGGGATTTCCAATGGTCATGATCCTCCGCCACCAAGCTCAGGTGTTTGGTGGGGCTCCCAGACGTGTCCACCCAAGGTTTTCGATATAATCTATCCAGCGAGTCCTTGGTCTTCCACATGGGCTCCCACCCTCTGGCTTGGCAAAGAGGGCCTGCTGGGGGGAGCCTCTCTTGTGGCATTCTGACCAGGTGCCCGTACCATCGTAACTATTATCTCTCAACACAGAGAAGCAGCGGTTGAGTATTGTGGGTTTCCCGAATTGCAGAGCTTCTGACTCTGTGGAGTCTTGTCAGCCCTGCAACCCCTCGAAGGAACCTCATTTCAGCCGCTTGGATTCAGGTCCGGTTTCTTTCGGTCATTACCCAACTCTCATGACCATAGATGAGGATGGGGACATAGACTGTATTGAAGACAGCCAGTTTTGACTTCTGGCTTAAATCCCGCTTCAATAATATTGAACTGCAAAACTCCCGCAATATTGCGCTTGCTGAGCCAATCCGAGGATCTAGCTCTTCGTCCCACTTTCCATCACTCGTGAATATGGACCCATGATATTTAAACTTCTCCACCTGCCTCAGTAGGACTCCTCAGTAGTAGAGTGAAATGGGATGGTTGTCTTGAGACCACAATTGTTTCTTTTGACCACACTGATCTTCATCCCGACTTCTGCACAAACAGCTACAAACCTATCCAGGATCCACTGGAGGTCATCTGTGGAAGAGCTAAGCAGAACTAGGTCATCTTCAAAAAGCAGACGTCCAATGCTACATCTTCCAATTCTGACACACTCACTGCTTCGGCTGTGCCTATCAATCCAGTCCATAAATATTATGAAAAGGAGGGGTGAGAAAACACACCCTTGTTCAGACTTTGTGCTATTTACCTTGACACAAAACTCTGGGCATTCATACAAGGAATTGATGGCAGCTAATAGTTGACCATCCACTCCATACTCCTGTACTACTTGCCAAAGCTTATCCCGAGGAGCCCGGTCATATGCCTTCTCCAAGTCCACAAAACATGTGTACATTCTTGGCATATTCCCAAGATTTCTCAAAGACTTGACTTAAAGTGAAGATTTGGTCAGTTGTGCTGCTACCAGGACGAGAGCCGCATTGTTCTTGGAACTTTGACTCAACTATGCGCCTGCACCTTCTTTCCAAGCACCTAGCATATACTTTCCTTGGCAGGCTGAGTAGAGAGATGCCACGATAATTGCTGCAATCTCTCTGGTCTCCTTTCTTGAAGATTGGTATTATTATGCTTTGGTGCTCGCCCAGATATCCAAGTAGCCTGACACACTCGAGTCAGCCAGAGAACACCGTCTCGATTTAAGGTTTTTAGCATTTAGGGCCGAATTTCATCATCACCAGCAGCCCTGCCAGATTTTAGCGATTTTATTGCTAAATGAACTTCTTCTGCTATGAGACTAGTCATCGTCGCTATCTGCACCCCTTGGATGTCCACAGCTGCCGGGCCAGCCGGGTTAAGATGGCCCTCAAAGTATTCCCTCCATCTGTGGAGGATATCCCTCTCGGTTGTTAAAAGTGCACCATCAGAGGCTTTAATTGCCCTTGCTGTGCACAATTTCCTCCCTCGAAGGTGGAGGATGGTCTGCCAGAATACCCTGTTTGTATTTGCATAGGATGAGTCTAAACTTTCTTCAAAGGATTCCCAAGCCTTCTGCTTTGCTGTCTTTACTGCTTCAGCAGCAGCGTTTCGCGCCTCAGTGTACCGGAAACGCATCTCAGGTGACCTGCCCCTAATCCCTGTTAGGTAGGCCTCATTTTTTGCCCGGACAGCTTTTTGGACCGCTTGGATCCACCAAGGTGTCCTTTTCTCACTGCCTGTCTCAACGCCAAGCCGCTTTCTGCCACAGAATGAGAGTGCAGAGGCAGTGACAGCTGTTCTGAACAGCTCCCACTCCTCCTCAGCATCTGCAGTCTGTCTGGGAATCTCTTTAAACCTGGAAGAGATGTTATCTGTAAATTTCTTCCCCATAGCCTCATTTTCCAATGCCTCCCATTTCACGCGCTATAGCTGCTTAAGTCTACCAGCGTTGATGGTAGCATTTGGTTTCTGTAGCTGTAGAGTGCAGAGAACAAGGAGGTGGTCAGTTGACAGTTCTGTCCCTCTCCTCACACGAACGTCCAGCACTGAGGAAAATAGGTTCGGTTGAGACTATAAAGAAGTCAATCAGAGACCTTTGTCCAAGTGTATCCCTGTACCAGGTATACTTATGGACTTCTCGTTGCTGGAAGATGGTATTCATTATGGACAAGCTGTTAGTACAGCAGAATTCCAATACTTTCAACCCATTCGCGTTAAAATCAGGGTCTGCGTTCCTCCCAACCACACTCCTCCATGTCTGGTCATCTGTTCCAACATGTACATTGAAGTCACCCATTAGCAGGACCGATTCCATGTCTGCCACCCTGTCTAAAGCAGCATCCACTTCCTCTAGGAATGCAGAGTATTTTGACTCCAGATTCGGTGCATAGGCTTGCACTACAGCCAACTTGTGGTTTTTTCATCTGAAGCCTTAACACACATACCTGTCCCCCCAATGGCATCCGCTCAGTAACACAGTCTGACAGCCGGGGGGCTTGTGAGTATCCCCACACCCGCCTTAGCAGACATTATCGGGCTCACACCAGAGTAGTAGAGCTTCCACCCCTCATCCAGGTCGACAGTTCCAGAGCCTCTCCTCTTGGTCGAAGAAAGCTCGACTAAATCTGGTTGGTAGCGCTTGGCTTCCTCAACCAGTTCCTTCTCCTGCCCTGTCAGAGAAAAGATGTTCCAGTTGCCTAAAGCCATAGTCTAGTGTCGTTGTCATTTCCGTCCTTTTGCAGAACCATTTCTTTGCGCTGCATCTAAACACCTCTCAAACAGGTAGCGGGCCCCCTTGGTGGAGTGCTGAGGAATGGTGTCTAAGGGAGACTGTAACATATTTTTCGAACTGGTTCCTCTGCCTAAAACCCGAATGCACGCGTGTCTTGGTAACCCGCGCGACGGACGATATGGTATGACCACTGCATGGTGACCTAACCATGTTACAGTGTTTGGTAATGCTCTATTAGCAATCCCGCCTCGGTTCGGGACTGCTCAGGTCTCCCCTCATCACAGCTAGCTTATATATCAGCAAGCCGTTCCGCTTTCCTCCCAGCAGCGGACACTCGCCCTGGGATATATATATATATATATATATTAACAGATTCCTCATCTGCGTGCGGAGGAATCTGTTAATACTTAAACTAACTTCAGAAACAAGAAACGAACTTTTCAGGTTTACGCGTGTATTTATCTGGATCAAAAACACACGACAATCTTGTTTGGGAATGATGACGATGTAAGGAGGATATTTCATTGTAATACCGATCACAACATACGAACTGGATCTTCTGAAGAGGCTGCAGGAGTAAGAACATACGTCAGTTGTGCTCTAACTCCTGCAGCTTAACCTACATTGAAAGTTTTAGGTTATATTTTTTCCTTCTGGTTTTAATAATTTTCATAAACTAACAACCTTTAAGTTTGTGTAGATCACCGCGTTGAAATTTGTAGATTGGAGAGTGCATTCGCGGCGCGCCAAATATGCTTATTAGCAGACCTTTTATACTGTTTTAAATATCTAAAAGACACAAAATATTCTACGAATGGCCACGCTTGCCGGCCTTCACTTGAAGTGAATATCGAGAAGCAGCTAGCAACACACGTTACATTTGTCGAGTTTGAAAACATTCGATAAGATAAAAAGAAAGTTTTTGTTTGAAAGATTACAAGAAAGTCAAAAATCAAATTGCATTCTAAGCTCATATCATAATACTAAAGAAATGAAATAATTCTCAAAAAAAAAAAAAAAAAAAATCGACTAACGCCTTTTATTCCCTAAAAGGGAGCAGGCGAATTCTTTACTATATAATTCAAAGAAACAAAAAATATTCTTTAGTTCAGTGGTTCTTAACCTTTTAGTAGTCGCGGCCCCCTAAGTATCCTAAAATATTTTTGCCGCCCCCTAGTTTCTAGTGACATAATAATAATTAAACTTTTTTTTTATTTTAAATAGTGGTTTTACTTACTGATTATAATGACAAAAAAAAATCAGAAAATTGAAATCAACTTTACTTAAATATTACTGTAAAAACTTTAGGAAATTTATTTGATTTAGGAAATCAAATAATGTTTTTTGTTTGCTCATTTTATAAGGGGATAAATTTTAAGAAATAACAGATCAGTGTTATAGCACTGAAAGTTTCGAAAAGTAATTGCGCTCAAGTAGCACTTAACAACGTTCACTTGTATGCATTCGTGCTAGTATTGTTTAAAACTTCAGAGGATCACTTCTGTCACAAGTCCAGTAGGCAAATCTCACAACTTGCAGTGTTGCAGCCAGCGAAAGGTTGACTTGTGGCGCTACCACAAAAGAAACTACTGCATTAAACTGCATAATTCAGATTACTAATAGAAAACGATACTAGTTTGAAAGAAAGTAAAATGAAGAGCAAAAAATAATTATTTTAAGAGATTTCAAAAGTTTAAAAATGAGAAACGTGCTATCAATTTTCCACGGCCCCCGAGGGTACCGCGGCCTACCGGTTAAGAATTACTGCTTTAGTGCACACTCTATGCATCCTGTAAGAATTTTCAGTGCCTTCCACCAATTGTCAAAAAGGTGATCTTTGCCATCTTAAGATTTATAACAGAAGAATTAAAAGAAGTCGTCGAACTAGGAACCCTCAGACTACAGGATGTCTTCTGGGTTTGGCGCCTGCTGATGAGCCCACTAAAGCGTTTGATTTGGCAAAAATGTGTTTTAGTCTCTCTCTTCATAGAACAACGAAGGCTTTTGGTCATATTTATTTCCCAGAAGGACTCTGGTCTTTTATCATCAAGATTTGTAATGACTCCACCTGGCGGCGGTTTGTTGGTGTTTGAGCGTTAATTGGTGAGACGCCCAGACTGGTTGTTTCGACACGAAGTCATTACGATGAATGATTTAGTACTTTAAAGTTCCATCCGTGCGTTGCATAACGAGAATGATCAGCCAGCCAATGCCAGAACGATCGACGGATTTTTGCACGCGCGTCTAGGTGTATCTCGCCTTCCACTTAGGCGCTATTCATCTAGACATCCTTTTGATAGTTTGCTAATCTGATCAGTAGCGATTTCGTTGATAAATTCTCATGCGAGAACATATGAAGCCTCTAATTTCAGCTACTAGACCCCCCCCCCCATGTCAAGTGCCGTTTACGGCAGCAGATTGCGACGCCGTTAGTGAGATAGTGCTTGCGTTCGTCCGAGAGCCACAAAACGTGCTAACGAAGTGTTTAAGAAACGACCGGAGTCGCACTTAGCGAACAAATGAGCCAAGAGCGGTTCGGAACTGTTATATTGGAAATGTGTGTTCTCGCCTGTGTAACTGTTTTGCGGAAATGTGCTGTCAGTTGTCTCCGTTGGTTCACACCGTTACAATTTGGTACGCGACCTTTTCCACTTCTTCAATGTGGTTTCGATTCGCTATGTCAGAACCTCAATCATCTGGATTGAGGGAACAGGAGATGGCACAAATTGCAAATCTCTCTCTCTCTCTGAGAGAGAGAGATTTGCAATTTGAGAGAGAGGATAGAGAGAGAGAGAGAGAGAGAGAGAGATTTGCAATTAGTGCCATCTCCTGGTCCCTGAAACGTGAACACTCATATCATTATTCGGCAGAAGAACAGTTTAGAAAAAGATCCTCTAGAATCTAGACTATAGATTCTTGACTACAAGAATCGAACCTATAATGGTCTTTCTTCTGGTGGCCTAGCGCTAAGGATGTAACGTGATTCCCACATGACTTGACGAACACATAAATTATGGATAAATTATTTGGTGTGTTTCCGGTATATATAAGGAATGTTGCATGCAAGGTAGGCCGTCTAATGCAGGATTCGGAAGCGATTTCGATAGAATTAAACGTCCGAAATAAAATTAGAATTCTGCGTATTCCTTTCTCTGAGATGCACGCTAATTCCATTGCATTCAGATCGAAGGCGGATTCATTTTGATAACCCTCTTCTTGTTTTTTTTTACATGTTAATTCACAGAACTTGAAAAGGGGGATGTTAATCAAAGAAATCTACTCCCACTCTCCTCTTCCAATCTTCCTTTATTCTCTTCCAATTCACCAGAGAAGTTTACGTGCACATTCGTTGGGGATTTCAAGATGTTTTAATAATTGAGTTGCTTCCAAGTACACGAATAAAGTGATAGGGAAGGATTCTTTAGACAACATCCCCGTGGAGTACAACGAAGAGAGACTTTTTCTGCAATATATCTGGAAGGTGGACTCAATGCAGCATTCTTGTGAATGTGAGCAAAATTTAGAAGTGAACAGAATTCTTTAGTGAAATAAAAGAAGAAATCTCCTTAACGCTGTTGGTTTCTTTATGTGCTTTCTGCCATTTGAACGACTTGTCGCATCGTTCAGAGGACGGCCGTCACCTTTATAACCCCAGCAACTGTGCGCACAGCAGTCAATCAGGAATGACCCCCGCTGTTACCTCCAGACTGGGAAAACGATATCTGCTCGCCAGCTAGGTCACATCTCTCGGCGACAGCCATCACGATAGTGAGCGAGCAATTATTGGCAAATCGTCCAATTAACAGCAAGGGTGCCACTCGTCGCAGCCATCACGGAGATTTATGCCTCTCAGTGCGACTTCGCCCGACGGCATTTTCTCGGGTCAAAGACGTCTTAATTTTGCTTATTAATTGCAGGGACGAAGCGTAACGAGACACTCCGGGGCGTGTGCATCTGCCCTCCCGTCCCTGAGAGGACAAACAGGCAGCGCAATTTCACATTCCCGGGAAAGACGCGGAAAATTTCAAGAGGACACCCGCAGGTCAGAGCCGCCATTTTAATTCACCGAGCACACGTGCAGCACTCTTTTTTGGCCACATTCACGTGTCTTAGGAGCTCCGCATGGTGCGGTTGTAATTAGTCGAGACAAGCGACAGATTAATCTCGGCTCGTTTGGCTCGTGACGTAACCTTTCTCGGTCTCCTCTCCTGTTTGCTCCTCGGGATTTCTTATTAGCAGGCATCCTTCGAGGAGACAAACCAGAAACCTCCTCCGCCATTCAACAAGTAAGGCACCCCACGTGCGTTATTGCAATGTCTGACACAAGGGGGGAAGGAAAATTGGCTCATCAGAAACGCAACTCAATCGAGGGGTCAAACTTACCTCACCTTACGGCTGTCAGTTGATAATAGCCGACCCGACAGTTGCTCATGTGGTCATATCTTCCTCCTACAGGCACTTGTGAGGAGTAGCGAGCTAACATCCCCCTAGAATGAGCTTCCTCCCACTTTGATTTACCACGTATTTGAAGGGTGGCCTCACAACGTCTGTAAATTCGCAGGGATAAACATCCTTCGACATTTTAGCCTTGCTTTCTTTCCGCCAAGGACAGAAATGGTCTTCACGTGCCTCTATAGCGTACTCATTTTGAAGTAAGGATGTGCGATTAAAAATTACAGACGAATAAAGTGCCCCACAACTGGAATCGTTGGTTATGGACATAGCAGCGGAAAAGTACCCGAAGAGTACTTTGGACTGTTCTGCAGAATTCCACATCGTCTTATGATGAGATGAAGGAGAAAATTCGCGATATTATCGAGGTACCCTCGAACCAAGAATCCATCTGTTCATAAAATGCAATCGAAAGAAAGTGAGACAGGGAATGAAAAATGCACGAGTTAACCACAGTCATTAAGATTAGGAAAGAGAAAGGCAGCTAGTGTGCAACAAAAACACAAAACTCTAAAAGGAACAGCAAGAAATAAGAAATGAATAGGAGGGAATATTTTTTCTTATTTTTCAATGATAATTTATTAATCACACTAATTGATTATGGGGTGAGTGAGTCAAGTACTTCTGGCAGTTCTTCAAGACACAACTGTCCATAACTCGATGGTTAAATGGATCTGTGATTTGCCAGAATTAATATCAGAGAGAACTACTGCCCTTGAGTGAAATACTATGACCGGAAGACCAGGGTTCTTTTCTGCTATAAATAAAACTAAAGCTAATTCTGTCAATATATTGAAACTGATCAGATTCTGTCGGAGAACAGTTTGCTTATCAGAGTTTAGGGATGGAAAACTTGCTATTCTGGAAGTTGTGTTGCTTTTAAGTTCCGGTTTCTGACAAAGAGAACGTGATGTGTAATGTGTTGTCATCCTTAAAACTGTGGATCGGACGTGCAGTCGACTGGAGAAGATTCTTGATATACAAAAGGTGAACAAAAAAAGCACTGTCGAACAAACAAAGCACTGTCGAACAAACAAAGCACTGTCGAACTTGCAATGTTTGGTGACAAAAATCAAGCCACCAGCACACCAGAGAAAGGTCTGGAAGAGGAAGATGAAGACCAGTTGTAGAAGTCCGATCAAAAAGAGGGGCATTTACTTAACAGGTATCGTGCGAACTATTTACCTTTCTTGACCTGGATGGAAGTGCAGATGATAACATCGCCTCGCTTTCCAAACAAGAGGCTGAGCCTGCGAATTTGAACCCTCTACGGACATAGATATATCAGAATGACCTTAAGTGCTTGATGAATTCACTAACCGCCTGTGGTCACGACAAGCGAACTGGAGAACTCAGCTTCAGAAAGGTTCGAGTTCGTTAGTTTTGAAGATTAGTGTGCAAGGCAGATGCAAGAATAACGATTTTAGTCTGCAAGGTTAAAATCCACAGTTGGCGCAGCATGCCTAAGAAATCATCATCTTAAAAGAGTTCTTTACTTCGTGCTAAGGGGAGGGGTGAAGATAACAGAAACGAATTAAGGTTAAGACATATTGCATAAGCGGGGAGTGCGCGCGTAATAAATATTTACCTCTTTCGTGTTATGCTTAGAGGAATAAGTGCTGCTTGAGAGGCAGTGCTTACCTGATGATGTAATACAGGCAAAGTAAGTTGCCGATGTCTTAAACAACCTGCCATTTGATAAGGTAGGGACGATAAGTAGCACCTCCTGGGGAAGCAAGTGTATGATGTCATAGTTAATCAAACCATTGTTGATCAACTTCAATGGAGCAGTGAGGCCGGTAAATTTGCAAGGGTTATTCCAGTTCATAAGAGAGGGCGGGCATTGCACAAAGTGGAAAATTGTAGTCCAGTACGTCTCGATAGCGTTGTTAAAGTAATTCTTTTCTTCTTGGATTGGATTCGAACCCAGGTCTTTCCAAACCAGTAGCTTCGTCGAAATTGACTGAACTATGGAGATTGCGTGTGGTTTATTATATTTAATGCAAGTTTAAATATTATTGGAGACATTTGAGCAGGTAGCCAAGGGCTTGATGTGTAAGGTCTCAGGTAATGCCTGAGACTACATTATTTCTCAGGAAGAGTGGATTGTTATTCTCAATCTTTACGCTAACGTTGATCCCAGGGCTCTGTTTTTTTTTCACATAGTCTCGTCAATATCTATACAAAGATTAATACAGACGTCAGCAGTTTCTGCTGCTTGCATTTTCTACAAATATTTTCAGGGTCACTGTATTGATAATCTTCCGCTTCCTTCTCAATCTGTTAAAATGTACGAAGCTTCAAAAAATGGACACGATTCAAAAATGATCTGAAATAAGGAATTTAAGCGTGTCGGTATGAGTCTAGTATGAAAATGTCCGTTCAGTTCGATATCGGATTGCCACTCACAGTCACTCAGAGACTGAAGTATCCACCACATGCAGAGTTTGCATCGTGATAATTATGAGAATTAGTTTTTAGTCGTAATTCGATGAATTTATCGAACAGGGGATGGAGACATTAGAAAGCAGGAGTTCGATGCACTTGCTAAACCAGGCTCTGTTGAATACTGAATTAGAGAAGCGGAGAATTCACGTCATTTTAAGAAAGAATTAATTAGAAGTGCATTTTTAATTTTATTGTTGCGTATTTTTGAACTGTTTGTGGTTGTGTATAAACACGCGTATAATATAAAATATAAATCAATAAAAATTGGTTGGCCGCAATTTTGTCGGTCTTGCATTGGGCTAATTGGCTTGATTTGTGTAAAAGTGCTCCGAATTTGTTCACGCCAACCTAGTAACAGACCCCGAATATCGAAAGGATGGACAACAAAAGTAGGAATTAATAAACTAAACGTAATTTACGAGTTTATGTTTCTGTTGTCATCCTAAATGGTTCTGAATGGGACGGCACCCCTCCATAAGCAGAGGTTAAGGTTCTTTAGGGTGTTCAGATTGTTAAACTTACTGGAGGGGGGGGGGGGCGATTGGTTAACTAAATACAATTATATCTAATGAATATGTTTTGGTCCAAATTTCATCTGCACAAAAGAAAATGGATTTATAACAGAACACATCAAGTTTCTCATGGCGACATTTTAAAAATTAATTTTTTATTAAAACTTCTACACCCACTTTTCTATCTACGTATTCCCCGTGGCAGAATAAGGCCGAGACCATCTTCATCAAGTTCTTCTTTTGCAACTAATTCTGCTGCTATGTGGCTCTCGCAAACCACCCATCTTTTTTTTTTTTTTTTTTTTTTTCAATCTCCGTCAAATTAGCCTAGGCCTTCCCTTTTAGAATCTCTCTCTCCGGCCCATTCTTTGTACATGTATACCATTTCAATTCCACGTGATTTTTTTTTTTTTTTTTTGCCATTGGCGATTCTTTTTTCCTCAGTCCGTTTAAGGCCAAAATATTTTTAATACTTTTACTCAGACATTTTGTTTGAAAATTTAGCTTCCTGTGTTTGGTCATCTTGCATGTCTCCGATCCATATAATAATAATACGGTGTTAATATTACTATTGAAGATTTTTATTTTGGTTTTATTATGATATTTGAAGATTTCCAAATATTATAACTAAGATGAAAAGCCAAACGGCTATTTTTTCTGGCGAAGTTAATTAAATTAAGGGGATAAAAATCCTTTATTATATTACTGGCTGTAAAATAATAAATTTTCCCCTTAATTTAATTTCCAAATATTATTTAATTTTCTGAAAGCTGAATTAGCTTTTGTCAGTCTTCACGTTAAAAGCCCACCTTCTTTTACAGCACGCGGAATCATTTTGGCATTTAAATAAATGGCATGAGAATAAACCACCTCTGCTTTGCAGATGACATCATCCTCATTGAAGAAGACGCAGCAAGGCTGGAACAGCCATTGCAAACACTATACACAGAAGGAAAGAGATATGGACTAAATGTCAACTTCGAAAAAACTAAAACAATGATATTCGGACAGCAGGAGTTACTGAACAGAGTTACGACAGACAGATTTCAACTGGAAAATGTGGAACACTTCACATATCTTGGATGCCACATGACGCATGACTTGGACCCCAAAAAAGAGATAAAAATTAGAGTAGCCAGAGCAACAACTATTTTAAAAGCCATGGACAAAAGATGGAAGAGCCGAGCTATGGAGATGCAAACTAAACTGCGCATTGTAGAAACCTGTATCTTCGGCAGCATGCTCTATGGATGCGAGGCCTGGGTACTCCTGAGAAAATCTGAAAGGAGGATATTGGCATTTGAGAGGAAGTGCTATAGAAAGATCTTGAGAATAAGCTGGATCCAGAAAGTGAACAATGAGGAAATCTGCAGACGAATACAACCAAAAAGAAAACCTGATCCAGAAAATAATCAAAAGGAAACTACGTCTCTTTGGCCATATATGTAGAATGAATGAATGATGAGAGAAAATTAAAAACGTTGCTTTTTGGAATGATTGAAGGAAAGAACAAAAGAGGAAGACCAAACAGAGAATGGGGCGATGACATCGTCAGATGATGCGGAAACTCTGTACACAAACTGAGTCATCTTGCACAAAACAGAATGCAATGGAAGAATCATATCAAGGTGGCAGCAGACACCAACGGGCATTGGACCCATGGTTGTTGATGATGATGATGATGATGATGATGATGAATCATTTTGATCTCTTTGTGACTTTTGCTGTTCAATTTTAAGTGCTTTTATCGTGATATTTATTTTAACATCAACCATTTCAGCTGTTTTCTGCAAGTGTTCCGATTTTGTTTGTTAGAAGTGTATTTTGATGAAATCAAAACTCTGTCCTCGGCAAGATCTCGACTTTCTAACTGTGACAGAGGATTCCATTTAATCTCTCCTCTTGCACTTGCAGCTTTTCTCATAATTCAATCAATGGCCGTGTTAGAATGAATGATGAGAACAAGACACTATACGACCCTGCCTTACATCAGATCTTATCCCAAACCATTCGGATGTTGTTTGCTGTGTAATAACAGAACTTTTACATCCTTTATACATTTCTTTGATAATTCTCATAGATTTGTCAGGAAATCCGTAGCTTATCACAATTATCCGTAATGTTTCTCCATCAATACTGTCAAAATCTTTGGCAAAATCTCTAAAATTTAGGCAGAATGGACTTCTGAATTCTGTGCTTTGTTCAGTGATGTTCCTTAAAGCAAAAATGCGTTGCTACAATACTTGCACCTGTTCTGAAACCAATTTGCACAAGCTTAATATATTTTCTATTCCACTTTTAATCCTATTTATGAACATTTTACAAGAACATGAGGATGTATTGGACATCCGTCAGCATTTTTAAGCTAAATGGATGAAACGAGAGTTTCGAATGTTATCACAGAGTTTATGAGAGTTTCGGCACAGGAGTGCTTTGATTTGTCGGAGACGAGGCAGAACCCTAGGAGAGCAAAACCTTCTCTTCAATTCCGCAGCATTTTAGAAAGTTAATTCTTCATAAATGAACTCTCAGGAGGTGCGCACAAAAACAAGCAAAAAAGAGGCGACTATATTGAGCTCTTGTGAAGAGTTCATGTCTTTTAAGTAGTGCAAGCTAAAGAAGGTTTGTTCTCACAAACTCTGTGGCAATACTCGAAAGTCTTGTTTAATTTTCACTATCATGCCAAGTGGAATCCTTCTAGGTTCTGCATTTTTGTATTTTACGCAATCTTTTTTCTGGTACTGACAATTCAATTTCCGCATTTAGTAATATTTCCTTTCTTTCTAATTATCGTGATAGTTGCTGCTTTCTGTTCTTCGGGCATCTTCTTACCCTCCAGCGTGTTTTTCAAGCCTGTTTGCCATTTTGCAGTGGCCATTTACTTTGTTGCTTTAAGCATTTTATTGCCACCCACCTTTCCACTTTTCATCTTCTGTGTTGCGTTCGTTACTTCATTTTTAAATATTTGTTCCAATGTAATATTTAAGTCTAAGTATTGTTTTCTCAATTCAGAATCTTTTAATTTCTCAACCATCTCCTCTTCAATTAGCAACGTACCATCTTCATCCCTTTTACTTTCTTCCTCTCTCTTCAGAGCACATTTCCTTCATCACCTCATACAGCTTTCCAACGTGTCCAAAACGGTCTTTCGTGCTTCTTCTGTCTTGCTGTCCGCGTCTCGTGCTGATATTTTAACCGAGTTGTCTTTCTCTCTGTGATGTTTCAAATGAATTTGATTTTTTGGAGACTTCGCATTTTCAAACGGTATTTTAATTTTTTGCCTTTCTTTCATCGTTTGATAACCAATCATTGTTCTTTAGTCCTTTCTTAGTAAACAGTCTCTTACCATCGCATTTAATGCAATCCTAAATTTTGCTTTTTATTTATACAACAATAAATGTAGCTGTTATTATTCGATCCTTATTGGTTTCCAATTCACCAAGCTTTTATGTGTCTCTTCACTATAAGTGCCACTCTGCTTTTTCGTCAGATTCTAAACACAGTATTTGATACTCCCGTACATTTTCCAGTTCAACTATTCTTAAAATGTCGATGCCGTACTATCTCACTTCCCTAAAGTTTTGTCTTTTCAGTATGAAGCACAGCTCTAACTTTTCACTTGTAATTAGTGGTTTTTTTTTGTTTAGATAAAAATGGCTTCTGTTTCAAAGGTTCCTTTGGAACTTCCTCTACGCATTATTCTCTTGCTAATAATAATTAGCGATTGTCTGAGATCCTGCAGGCCATCACACTCGACGTCTGCTTTACTAGGTTACTTGAACGCTCGGTATTCATAATCAGGAAACCATAAATTATATGATGTTACGTAACAGGTTTGTTAATTTTTATTTCCCACGTTTTGTAGTTATGGTATAAAACAGTCTGTAAAATCCATAATTCAACTATGACAAGGGCGATTGGACCTAACAGGATTCCGAATTAGAGTGATTAAAATCTCGAGGAATGATGCTCTTACTAGCAACAACAATAGTAATAACCTTTGGCGACGATCGGATCTTATTTAAGGGAGGAACGAGACTGAAGATTAATTTGATTTGCATGAATAGAAATAGGAACAAAATGATTTGCTTTCAAAGCATCGTTTTAAGCAGCGGACAATGTTAAAGTATGCAAAGTACAAAACGGAAAACAGAAACTCATTACGAATGTCCACAGCAACTGAAAAATAACTACTTGCTGCATAGTTTATGGAACGACCACTCGCTCCTAAAATAGCTGCTCTCTTCACTCACTCACTGAAGGAAGAACATTATTTTGCTAACACGCTTCTCAAACGATAACAAAAAGCGATTCATGGACAGCTACGGAATATCTTACGGTCCCATCCGTCGAATACAATTACGGAAATAAACACTCAAAAATTACCAGGAGTGGCTAGCATTTTAATTTACTCCGATTATCATCACGATGCAAGCAAGTACCGAATAAAAAAGAAAAAAGGGCTCTGGGAATGGGTAACGAATGGAAACGGGTTATTTGTTACTCGTGGAATTAGCGACTGAATCGAAATGCAGATGAGGACGCATCAGTAAGCAAAATAAAGATTAAAAAAAAAAGAAAGAAAGAAACACACATGTTACCCGCGATAGTACATTGGCAACGGGAGGGTAGGGGAGGCGAAATATTTCTCGACACGCGATAACTGTACGACCGGTGGTTTGTTGTGGGCGATCCACTTGTTTGACCTGGTGCAAGTGCAAGCAGCCAACTCGCTTTCGTCCTCGGCACTGCGGATCAGGTCACTCGCACGGGAAGCATCGAGTGTTCCCGTGACTTCCGGTCTGCTGTCCGTCTGCAGATCCGTGTGTGACGTCATCTCTGTCATTGGCGGAGTTCGGATTACTGTGGACACGTCCGTGAATCAATGCTGGCGAAACCGCAGTTCTTTAACGTGGAACAGGCGGAGGAGTCTCTTGCTGTTCGTGGGCACCGTTAGATCCCTCGCGCATGTGTTCGGCTCGTCCCGCGCGTGTCATGCTGTCCTGGGTCACGCAACTCTTCGGTCATTCCGAACGTTTTCTTCTTTCCTGAGAGGAAATGAAAGCGAAATTCTGTGCGAGGAGGAAGGGGGGAGGCGATTCCTTGCGACCTCTGAACGAAATCCTTTTTGTCGTACGTTATCAGTGCCGAGTAAACACGATGCAGCGAAGTGTCGAGTGATGCACGTGCGAGCAGTGTGCCCCGTGTCTGGTCAGCAGCAGGTGTGAGGGGGAGCCCTTCGAGTGGCTCAGATAACGACGGAGGAGTCACCCCCCCCTCGTCGCGCGTGTGCGAAGAATGAACTGCACTTCTGTTTGCGTGCACAAAGGGGACGAGGCGGGGCAGATAACATGGCGATTGATGTCATTCCAAAGACGACAGGTTCAGCTATCGCGGACTGATAAACAGCGCTGGAGTGCCTCACGCGCACACACATACACACCTGGTTCCTGTGTGCTATTCCAACTGATAAATAAATAAAGAAAGAGAATTGATCTGAGTTGGAATTTCTAATTCAGCGAAATATAAAGATCGAGATTTTTCTTTAAGCCTTCCCCTTCCCCCAACGCAGATGCCTGCAACCACTGTTCCCCTTGTACTCTGCAGGCCGCTTGTTTTCTTGTTCCCATTAAATGGCACATCTCTTTAAGGCGTTTTCATTTCCAACAAAGCAATTCTCATCCGCATCTCCATCTCAGAGGGCGAGTGGCTGCTTCACGACTCTTATTAATGTCTCGCTAGAATTAAAATCAAGAGAGAATTCCCCCCCCCCACTTCCTTTCCATTCGCCAAGAATTCGTTCCTTTTGAGAATCCTGCATTAAAGCTCGTTTGTTCATGACCTCGATTACGAATCTTTCGAAACGCCATCTGTTGAATGTGCCTTGCAAGAATGAAGCGAACACCTTCCTGAACCAATAGCGGCGTGCACTTGGGGCTCAAATATATTCGGATTCTGCGAGTGCCCTGAAACGACGTGACAATCGCTAATCACAAAAGTCAAACGGAGTGGTTTGATTTCTCTGATAGCGGGATTCCTAAGCACGACGTTACGAAACAGTTTCACGTGTCGACTAATAGCTTCATATTTGTGAATCTGATAGTCGAAAATCCCCAGTTTTCAAAAGTCTAAATGACTCCTTCATTGCTCCTTAGTTTCCATTAATTTTTTATTTCCTCTTAAGAACCATCGCAGTATAAAGAAACATATTATGGGTTGAAGTCTTGCCAACAAATGGTGATTCTCGTTGATCGCAGGAGAGAGTCCCCCCCCCTTCTTCTTTATGTAAGTCATACTAACGAAATTTTGTAAATCTGTAGAGTATTATTAGTACAGTTGACCGTTTCAATGTCGTATAATCCGACTTATCTTACCAAGAAAAGTATATCGTTTTCTGAATAATAACAATAATAATAGAAAAATTGCTACAAGATGCTTAGTTCTATAAATCGACAGTAACTCAAAAAATAAAAAAAGATAAATCATCAACGGAATCAATTGTTATGTCAAAAATTATCAGCACACAATTCCTCAGGTGTCGCTACTGCCAGTGGGTAAATTCCTCATTTCAGAAAGGCATCGCTTGCTGGAGTGGAGACGATTTCAATAACATGCTTCCCCTGATCAGAATCCCAAATGAAACAATAAGCCCACTTCCTGTCCAGTGCCACGTACAACTACAGTACTGTATGTACCCTCGTCGATAGCTTACCATTACGGAAACTTGACTGCTGCTTACTGAACCTCAGGAACAACACGAAAGATTTCTGTATGTAATGAGGATTATAATCTGAGCTGCGGGAGTCACTTGTTATCAGTTCCCAAAGCCAACAGACAGATCGTTTCAGCGTGCAAAGAGCTTTAACAAATTACCAGTCGACATAAAATCTTTTAGTCTTTTATGCAGATATCTTTTTATTTAAAAAAGCGAAGAAGTGTATCACGAAATTAAATAAAGCCGAAGTGTATTTCAAACACGTAAAGGTGACTAGCAAATGAAACAATAATTACGCACCTTAAATCTAATATTTATGCATCTAATGATAAGGTACGTAATAGTTTATGTAATCTCGTAAACACACAGACAAGTAAACATGCTTCTCTCAATGTGTGCACATTTTTCTTATAACCAGTACGACAGTCACCCTTGGTTGCAGGTATTTCTTTTTGTTCTTGTAAATATCGTCTTGTATTGCGTCCGTTGCGTTTGTACTATCTGCAGTATGGCGAGAGAAAAAAACAGGGACCGAATAATGTTAAGAAGTTCGGTACTGTTTGTTTGCTTGCGCCATACCGTATTAATATTAATAGCACACACACACACTACTATTGCATATTATGACTGCTTGTCTGGTACCTTATCTCGTCTTGCATTTGTACTCTGTTGATAAACTGAAATTCCCAATCGTGTATCCAATCTAAAATTCACCAACACCTCGTCACTTAACCGGACAACGAAAATCGCCAAAAGTCGCTCAGCGCTTGCGTGTCGCCGTCTGGAGAGCACTAATGCGGCCATCCACTGTGCCCGCAATAAAAATGTAGTCATAACGGAACTTAACATTTCTCACTGTATACGCTACTGACCTTTCTGATCGGGAGGTCAAATGTAAAATAGGGAAAGCCCCTCCTTTCTTTACTTCCTTCCTTTTCATCTGAGCAAGTTAAGAGAGATCTTTGCATTTCCACGGGGAAGGGGGGGGGGGTCGCTTGAATTTCGAAGTACAAACACGTTCAGTGAGAAATGACTGACCCACGATCAGAAATTGGAACAAAATCAGACAACGAAGAGCGGCCACAACGGTACAGTGCAACGGATGCCTGCGGCACTGACGCTCCATTCTCTACTTCCATTCTGGGTCCGTTTTGATCGCTCATCCGAAAAACTCCATCCATGAACATGCATTACATAAATTTTTGTAACTTTATGCAAATCGTAACCTGGACGAGCTGTTGCTCTTCGCTTACACACACGATTGTTCAACATATTGTACTATTATAGGAGGCTTATAAACAAAATCGGTAATAAAAAAAAGTGTCCACAGTGCATTCATAAATGTGTTGTCCGAATCCAGAAATGCATTTCTTAATCCCCCGTCCAATCTGAAGCCACCGAGTCGCACTGAATTTAGATCTATTCCTCCGATATTGGGACACATTTCCGAAGTGTCTTCAGGTTTAAAGCGCTGATTATATTAAGCGCAGAAGTTGTTCCGTCCGTAAGAGTTTTTTTTTTTTTTCATTCCTAACTCCGCGAAAGGGCAACAGGAGTTGTGTGCAAGTTCCCGCTGACTTGCGCTCCAATTTCATTTTAAGAAATAGGAAATGTTTGCTTTGCGTCCCCTAATTATCCGGCTCCTTGTTTCGTGTGGCAGTTTTTAGCAGGACGGGTTGAATGAAACAGGAGCAAAGCGAATCCGTCTCACTCAAGGGATTTGGGGTGATTAACGACTCCGGGGAGGAAGATTTCGTCCTCCATTCCTGAGGTCCGTCTCGCAAAGGCTTAAGCTCCTGCGAGGGGATAAATCACGTCCCGCTAGGGACAGAGTCGCGGCCACAATAGCCTCAATGGCCCCGTCTGTTCATCGGACTGGCCTCGCGCATTCAGGACAGACGTACAATGACGCCATAAATAATGAGTGAATGCCATTCCTCACTCACACGCTCTTCCGCGTGCGTTCACCAAATCCCCGAGTTAAAGGAGACTCTCTCTTAGACGATCCTTCTTGCGAATATCTGAAAAACTGTCTGTCTGTACACAGGCTCAGATTTTTCAACGTGCGGAGACCCCCTTCGATACGAGTGACCTCCATCGCATTTCACTGAGCACCATTTTGGCTTTTATTCGCACTGCATCCCCTGGTCCAACTTGTGGCAGTCTTTGATATTTAGAAAATATTGTGTGTGTGAGAGAGAGAGAGAGAGAGAGAGAGAGAAAGAGCTGAGATTTGGAATGGTCCTCTCTAAATGAGGCGCCATAACTTGATATGCGTAAAGAAACTTTCTACACGACGCCTATTCTTGAAACCTGAAGAAAATTGTGATAATCGGAAAACAAGACATTTTCTTTGGTGTAGACCTGGGCATGACTTTTAGATTCCCTGTAAAGAAGTCTAGGAAGAATTTAAATAAATAATAAATAAATAAATAAATGAATTTCTACAAAAATGAAAACGTCACCAACAGCTTAAATTAAAAGATTAATTTGACTGAGTGATTGAGTAGCTTTCCAATCTAGGATGTTCTCGCGTATAAAGTGCAAGTAACGAGTCACTTCTTTGGCTGCAGTTGTGCTGGTTTCGTAGTCTGACTGAACAGCATCTTCCATCTGCATTCACTGCAACACAGAATCTGCACTTGGAGAAGTGACTGCGACCTGATTCCCGATCACGTCATTCAGTGTCGCCAGCTTCTCGTGCTGACACTTACTTGAGAGTGACCATTGTTATTACGAAAGACAGGTCGATTTACGGACATTGCTTCATCCGGATAAACATTGCGTATTAAAAACAGAACAAAACCCACGATATGGGATGTGAAAACAAATCCCCAGAAATAATTCAAGATGTTTTGCGTAATTGGCTACCAATATAAGATTGGAAAAATAAACTTTCACAATTTAAAATCACTTTGAATAAGCAAATAACTTCTTTTTTAGAAGGTTTGGTTATAGTTCTAGCTACTTGGCTACTTTGTTTGGTTACTTGGTTCGGCGCACGCACAAACACGTGGTTTCAAATGCAAATTGATGTGCGTAAAGAAACTTTTTTACACGATGTCTGTTCTTGAAACCCCCACAAGGAAATTGTGATAATCGGAAAACAAGACGTTTCCTTGGTGTAGACCTCGGCATAACTTTTAGATTCCCTGTAAAGAAGTTTTGATTGTTTTGATTTCAAAGTTACCGATTTGTAGATGTTATCGTTAAATTGGTTTGTTGTTTTAATTGAGCCTCTTAATGTCTTGACTGTAATGATTGAGTAACATTCCCTTGGACTTCGTTAAAAATGAAGGTTTCTTACTGGACGTATTTTGCAATGTCCAAAAGCTGCCCACAAAGATTACACGCATTTTCTTTTGAAGATAAGAAAAAATGAACGGAGGCGTCATTCATCACACGATGATCCCTGTCTCCTCGCCAAGCACTACAGAGCGTACTCTTAATTATCACCGCGTTTACTCTTTAATATCGATAATTATTCTTTTTCTTCAATTTTTCGCTCTTATGAATTTTTATTTATTTATTTTTTTTATGAAATTTGAAAAAGTGACCAACGAGATGTCCGAAGAGACTTAATAATTGTGGTGCCTGGTGAGATGACCAAAGAGAGTCTGATTCACAGAAGTCGCATGAGCAAACTGTACTCTTTCTCTCTCTCTCTCTGCTTTGATCTAGACAAAGGCTGCAGATTTTTCTCTTCTCGTCCCTTCCCTTATTTGACCTCGTTCTACCGCAATCGAGTTTTTTTTTCATTTGTTGCAAGTTCCCAACGTCTCACAACAATGAAAACGTCGCCTCAATATTTTGAGAACGTAATCTCGAGCTCTTTTCGGTAATCGACACAGTGCAGCTCATTAACTAGTCTTCCAAATTCCGAGGATATGCCGCTCACAAGCCACCTCACTATCCCTGCCCTCCCTATCTGTGGCCCTTTCCTGGACCTCTTCTATCTCAAGATGTTTCGCGATGGCGTTTCTCTTCCAATGTTTACTTCACTCCAAGCTTCATAAGAAAGAAATAAGTTTTTGCCCAATGTAAAGAAAGCCTTCGGTTTTTTTTTCCCGGGAGGGATTTGATGAAATGGCAGATCATTTCTTCAGAAGTTTAAAATCTTGCGCACACAGCACTCGTCTTGTTCCTCTTCCCTATAGCATAAGCAGTCGAGTCGAATAAACGGATGCAGTTCCCTTGGTTACACACGTGTTTTTATTGCAGGGTTGCCCATTTTCCAAGGGAAACGCAAAGCCTATCAAAACACTTTGACTAAGATTCCAATAAATGGATTATTTTAATTAATTTTGAAGACTTTTATAAAACGATAATAAGGTGTTTTGTGAAAACGCCTTATTATCGCTCTCATGAACTCTGTCGACCCAACTCCGTTTCCCCCGCCAGCTATTCTTTCCGTGTTTTGGTGGCAGCAGAAAGTCGTCTTATGAGATTGCAGTTGAGAGGCAGTCAGAAGACAGTTGCAGCAACAACTGAGATAAGAAATAAGCGATTACGATAAGAAAGACGCGACGCGTGCACACCTGTGACGCTCATTTCCGGGCAAGGATGACTCTCTCTTTCTCTCGTCCCAAATCAATCTCACTTTCAGGAGTTTCTCAAAGAAATGCATTCTGCTTGAATGTGACGCTCCAAACAGCGCTATTTCAAATGCAGATGGCGCTGTATTCGCATTTGAAAACGAGATTTTACACAGGAGGAGTCCGAACATGACTAACGAGGACACTCGAGCACATACGAGAGGAAATGCCTTCCAAAAAAAAAAAAAAGCCTCAAAGTCTCCTAAATGTCCGTAAACAAAGGGGTCAGAACAAGGTTATGCGCGTGTGTATGCGACTTATTTCTCGCGTTTTTCTGTAGCGTATGCAGAAGAATTGAAGACGAGATTTGCCTGCTGGAAACCTACTGGCGGAAAAATAATAGGCTTCATTTTTTGTGGAAAACGTAAAAGGGAAGGTATCACGGGGGGGGAAGAGGGGGCGGCTTGCCTTTCAAGGGAAATGAAAGGAAGGAGAAATAGTGAAAGAACCAAGTGGGAGTTGTAGGTGAGCCACACGCAGGGCACACGCTTTCAGGGAAGAGACTACGTTTTGATAAGTATCCGAGACAGAGCGCACAAAGAGAACCTCTCACTCCATTCCGCTAACAGTGCCCCCCCCCGGCATTTTTTTACGCGACACTCCTCGCTCGCATCCATCGATAATTATGGACGGGATTCCAGCCAGACAGTTCCTCTTTTCAGCCGGACAAAGCACTGGATCCTGCCGAGTTTGCCTCGTTTGTTTGGAGTCGCGAGCCGACACTGAAAAGCGGATGGGGAGGAGGAGGAGAAGGCTCGCGAGGTAGGGTTATTAGAACCAGTAGAGAGACGCTTGTTATGCTCTCAGAAAATGCACGATCGAGACGAATATGAGAGAAGAAGAAGAAGAAACAAAAGCGAGTGACAAAAAGAACGCCACTCCCACCCCCTTGGTACGCAAGGCACAGCAGTGGGCGACATCTGGATGCAAGAGCAAAAGCTCGCTGGAGGAACAAAGAAACTCCACGCATGTCCACAATCGCTCGCCGACTCGGAGGAAGTCCACGCAGAGCGTCGAGGGCGATTGAATCGTGGGCGTCCGCGAGAAGACACAAAAAATCGGAAACTTGACGAGCAGAAATGAAAGTCGAAACCGCGATCGCATTCACTTGACGCTTTTCTGTGAAGAAGCGGTTGGTTCCGCTCGAAACCGCAGGCATCGAAAGGAAGGCTGCGAAAATCTCTCGACAATTTTATGGGGGTGACGAGAGGGAAGCTGCACTTCGGAATTCTCACCGATGACTTAAAACAAGTTTGAAATACGGCGGGAAAAAATGCGCACTTTTCATTCTTGCTGAAGCAGAAATACGTCGACACGCACACAGATTTGAGATTTGATTTCAATTCCTTGCGCGCGCGTCTGTATTTGTGTTTGTGCGCAAACAGATGTGGCGCCTTCCCTTCCTTTCCTCTCAAATATTTGAGGAAAACTTTTACGAAAAAGAGAATCACTCTTCCGATTCAGACAGAAATGAGCATCGCTGACCGTCTCAAGTTTGATTCGTTCATCGCACGATCGACATGTCCCCAAATGTCCTGCACCACCCGCAAAAATCTTTAGGCACATCATCACGTGATATTTTATTTAAGAAAACCCGAGGCTCTAGAAATTAGAGGAAAGATTCGTGACTGGTTTGCCAGTTACTAGACCACGAACATTAAACGTAAACAAAAGTTACGGCAGTTTCCGTCAGACGGCACCTTGCCGATCACTACATACTAATCATGCGACTGTCTCCGAAGTCATCTTTTGTCATTTCTAACGTTTTCTCGATCGTCCTTTCTTTACTTTTTTTTGAGTTGCTTTGAAGAAGTTGTTAGAGAAATCGAGGGAGGGGGCGCTGCCAGCGGTTTAATAACGAACATCCGGTGTGCCAGTTCATCTGAGATTCCCCGAAGTTTCCTCATTTGTTCTGGAAGCTGATTTGGATGTTGAGTTTCACAATTTTTCCCGAATGGGTTCGTTTCCGAGTGTATGGCAATACTTTAAACCGTTCTGAGAGAAGAGAAGCAACGAATAGAACTCTTTCGTGCAAACGGTCTTTCTTCTACTTTCTTCCAGTAATTCTTGGGATCTTCTTCTTCCTCCTATGGTTTCTGATGGGCCCTTACGCGCCCATAACCTTCCAAGCACCCTTCGATTTCCTAACCGTTACTTCAGGTTAGGGTGCTTAGCTCCCCATGCCTAAAGTAATTTCGGATATAAAGTGCGCGGGTTCTCCTGACCACTTTTTGCAGGATGGAAAACCCCTCCATCTCCATATGAGACCGATTAACTTGCCTTCCACAGAAAATCCCTGATAAAGTTCTCTTCCAGACGAGATTCGAACCCACGCCTTTCCCATCAAAGGGCATCGTCGAAAGCTACTGAGTAACGGCGGCTCTTATTCTGGGATCCGAAAACCAGGTTGTTGTTTTCAAGTGGAAGTAAATTTAATTAGTACCTTAGCAAACAGTGAGCTGACTGAAAGACGGGTTGCTTTGCAAGTTTTATTTGATGAAATGACATTTGATCAAGCAACGGCGTGGACGAAATGTAATGCTAGTTGGGATGTCAGCAGGTTTAAACTCGGTCTACTGCTTTCGCCAAGGAATCAGAGAGAATAGCGAACAGTCAGCTAATGGAAACCCTTCAACTCCACGGAATGGACATCGTTAGGAAATATGTGGACTATCAAAGGGATTCCACAAACACTGTGCCGATGTGATTGGAGTTAGAGAGAAGAAAAAAAAACAAGTCGAATGGCATGCAATTGGAAGTAGATTGAAGTCGGCAAATTTCTAAATGAAATTTCTGCATATTGGGAGTTATTTTCATGGAGGGATGAAGTAGAGGTTTTTTTTAGGCTATTAGAGAGGAGAGTTGACACAATGAAAAGGAAAAGATGGTCCTTGTTGCAAATGAATTAAATCGCAAAGTAGGAAATGAATAATCACAGATACACAGATATATAAACGCGCACGTTTTGGGAAAAGCAAAACTAATATAGTTTCGCTTTTCCTTTTTATTCACCAATAAAAATGGTGAATATCTCATTAATACTACCGTGTTTCAACCTGAAGAAGAGCATTAATACACACACGAGAAATAAGACTTCTGATTAACTACGTGGGTGGTCTGAAAAGTTCTCCACTTCAACCATAAATGGCAACACGATCGGCAAGATTTTTGTTTCTAAGGTGGTACATCTGTCTTAAGCATTCATGTGAAATTGAAAGTCATTCTGTCAAGTAGTTTTTTTTATACAGCTGTCGGAAGCCAAAGTGTTGTTTGTATCCCTTGAAATGGATAAAATTGAGTATCGTGCGGTTTTGAAATTCTTTGTAAAAAAGGTTTAATGCCAAAGCAAATTCATTCGAAGTTCATAAAAGTTTGTGGGCACTCTTCTCCTTCGTTTTCGACAATTAAGAAATAGGTTTAAACGTGGCCGTACCAGCCTTGAAGATGATTCACGTGAAGGATGTCCAAAACAACACCAGAAATCATTGATCAGTGCAAGATATGATACGTGAAATTGCTGAACCTGTAGGCATTTCAAAAGAACGTGTAGGATATATTTTGCATGAAGAATTGCAAACGAAAAAGATTTGCGCAAATGGGTTCCGCGCTTGTTCACAGCAGATCCAAAACGCACTCGCATGAAAATCTCTGAACAGTGCTTGGAGTATTTTAACAATAATAAAACTGAACGTTTGCATCAATTTATTTCTATGAATGAGACTTGGATTCACCATTACACACCAGAATCCAAACAGCAGCAAAACAGTGGACAGAAGCCGGTTTTTCAGCGCCAAAGAAGACAAGTTCATGGCATCGGTGTTTTGGGATGCTAAAGGTATTTTGTTTATTAATTACCTTGAAAAGGGCAAAACAATAACTGGGGAATATTATTCCGATCTTTTAGCCAGACTAAATGAAAAAATTCGTGAGAAAAGACCAAGTTTGCAGAAGAAAAAAATCATCTTTCATCAGGACAATGCACCTGCCCACAAAGGTGTTTTGGCAATGGGAAAATTAAAGGAACTGCACTATGAATGTTGGAACTTCTACCCTATTCCCCAGATTTGGCTCCCTTTGACTTCTATCTCTTCCCAAAACTGAAACTCTTCCTCGCTGGTCAGCGTATTTTTTCGAATCAAGAGGTGATTGTTGCTGTAGAGGGTATTTTGTAGATCTTACTGAGCACCACTACAGGGACGGGATAATGTCGCTGGAGCATCGCTGGGATAAATGTATTAGTCTTGAACGGAATTATGTTGAAAGATAAAAATAATTTGGAAATTATAAATTCGTTTTGTCATTGTTAGGCCAAGAACGTTTCAGACCACCTAGTATATAGCTCGTGTTGTTGACGGTGATATCTTCATTCTGGTTCGCGCAACTCTCAGGATAAATTGTAGATTCAAAAATAAAAATTATTATTATTGGAGAAAAAATTAAAAAAAAAAAGAATCTCACAAAAACTCTGAAAATTTCACTCAAAATAAAGTTGTGCTATGACGCATGCGAAGCTAAGTGTGGTGATATCCTCAAAGAGAGAATAATCTGAACTTCTTGTTGGGCTGATGAAGTTAAAGTGGCAGCCTTGAAAAAGAAGGAATCGCACAGAAACTTCCTCTCGGTTAAACCGGCAATGCATCCTTAAAAGAATACAGAAAAGTCGAAGAAAGCTATGTTATATGCAGAAGTAGCTGAAGAACATACTTCGGTAAGAATATCGAAGAAAGACAGATGTTTATCCGATGTTCTGGAGAGAAAGCTTAAAAATCGAAGAAAGAGTAGCGTGAAAGGAAGCAGAGACGGCAAAAGTAACATGAAAGTTAACGGTCAAGATATTTCGACTGTACGGAGAAATGTCGTTGAAAAAATCGTAAGTGAAATGAACAAGACTTCTCTTAAATAAGAGAAGATGAAATATGTTTGTGTTAATACGATGGTATTAACACAAACATTGTGAACGAATGCCAAATGTACATCATACAGGGTGTTCGGGATAAATTTGACAGTTTCGTAAGGAAAAAGAAAATCTTCTTTGTATCTATTAAATTTAATGAATTGACAAAAAAACATTACAGGCAGAGTTAATTACAATACTATCAACAAGATTTACTCAAAATAACCACCATTAGCATCGATCACAGCTTCAATTCTGCTTCGGAACCTCGAACAAGCTGATGCTACAGTCTCCCTGGGAAGGGCCGCAAAAACTGTTTTAATTTTATCCATTAACTGGGCTTTTGTATTACTGGAAGTGCGATTGGTGTCTTTTTCAACTGCGCCCCATACAAAATAATCCATGGGGTTAAGGTCTGGGGAGTTTGGAGCCAAACATTTGGACTGGTGAAGTCGTAGAAATTTTCAGACAACCATTTTTGACTTTTCCCAGAGGTGTGGCAAGGGGCCGAATCCTGCTGCCATACATACGGCCTACCATTGGCTACCCTTGTTATCCAGGGCTTGACTACAGTTAGCAACTCCACGAACAAAGCCCGAATTCCAATGCCAGGGTTCTTCAACACCTGTTCCTGCAGATTTGCGAGGAATTCTGCTGTACGAACGCAATCAGATCGTCTGCTAGGGATCTTTCTTCTTGCTACATCCTCGTAGTCACCATTGCAAGTCTCTAGTTCATGCCTGATTGTTTTTACTGTATTAAGGGAGCATTGGGCAGCAGTCGTAATATCCTTATTTTGATGGCGGGCACGAATCATCATGATACAAGTTATTCTCTTCCATGATTCAGGTGGGTTCCAGCTATCCATCCTTTCTGACATCTTGTATATGAATGAAGAAGGGTCCAAACTTTTAAATGAAGAGAAGTGTGTGTTAATACATGTAACTTACGGAAAAATATAATTAATTATAAATATGTCAAATTTATCCCGAACACCCTGTATAACCCCTAATGAACATTTTAAACTTATCGTTGATGACAGGCACGTTTCCATCAGATTTTAAGAAAGCCATGCCTATTTTTGTTGTACCATAGTTGTACCTATTTACAAAAAGGGAAACAAAAATAACTTGGAAAATTACAGACCGATCTCCCTTCTACCGGTCTTTTCGAATATACTAGAGAAATTGGTAAAAATTAGACTCGTGAAATGTTTGAACAAAAACAACTTTTTTTCAAAGAATCAATTTGGGTTCAGGCAAAAGTTTAGTACAGAACATGTTTTACTGAACTTCACAAACGCAGTTTATACCTCCCTTGACGAACATAAACTAACATTAGCAGTATTTCTAGATATACACAAAGCTTTTGATTCTGTATCACATGAAATTTTAATAAAAAAATTAGAAGTCATAGGCATACGAGGTAATGCCCTAAACAGGTTCAAAAATTACTTAAATGCCAGATCAAAAATTGTAAATATAAACAACAGCTGTAGCAGCTCCAAAACAATACACTGCGGTGTACCACAAGGATATGTCTTGGGGACCAGTTTTATTTAGTGTTGATATCAATGACTTCTGCGGTCTTAAACTAAACAGTAAAATAAATACTTTTGCAGATGATACAGTACTAAATTTCTCTACAGACACAGCCGAACAAATGAAAACCATCGGGAATTCTGATCTTTTGAAAGTAACAAATTGGTTCCAGTCAAACAAACTCAGTCTGAATGTCTGAAAAACTAAATATCGAAATTTTAACTTGCGAAATACAACTGGCAAAATGAACTTTACTGCACAATTAATTTTGCGTGATTGGAATTGCAGGACAAATTCAAATTGCAACAGCGAGATAATAAAAAATGTCAGTGTAATAACTTACTTGGGATTAAAAATTGCTAGTAGTTTATGCTGGAAACCGCATATTACCGATGTCGTAAATAAAGTAAGGATTATGTTAAACAGACTTTATTACCTAAACAGATTCTTAAATTTAAATGTGCTAAAAATATTGTATTCTGCCTGGATTCAAAGCAACTACAATATGATATGTTAAGTTGGGGAGGAATCTATTGCACTACTCTGAAACCTTTAGTCCGGCTCAGAATAAAGTAATTAAAATCTTAACTAGAAACAAATACAATAATACTGCAATGTGTAATAAATACATCATACTAAACATACTACCCCTTAGATATTTATGTCTATAGGGTACTATTATTCATAAAAAACGACAACGAATACGTAAATATCAAACAAGATGCTTTCCTTATCAGGGCCTAAAATATTTAGTTCCTAAAGCAAATAAAGAAGCAACACACAAACATTATACTTATTTAGCGCCAAAAGTATTCAACACACTAACCTTCAACAATAAGAAATGAAACTAACCCAAACAAATAAAAAACTCTAATAATCAGAGAGTATTTATTTTCCCACAGAAATGAGGAAGCTCTGTTCAAAATAATTGAATAAAGTATTGGTTTTTAGCATATTTGTATTCAAAGATCCAGTCTCATGGGTGAAACGTAAAAATTTAAATGCTATTTAACTGGTTTGATTTTATTTTGTTCCCAATTAATTGTTATCCAACTTTCTCTGTATGGTGAAATTTTATTATCTGCGATTTTATTACGTAATTATAATAATAAGTAATATGTATATTATATGGATGCACATATGTGTATATAATGAAAATGTATTACATAAATGTTTGTGTCTTTATGCATATCGTAACCTGGACGAGCTATTACTCTTAGGTTACACATACGATTGTTCAACATATTGTACTATTATAGGAAGCTTATAAATAAAATCGGTAATACTAATAATAATAATAAAAAATGTCAAATACGTTATTGGTATTCCATTCAGAAGTGCCTATCGGGTACTGATATGTACTTCGATTAGGTACTCAAGTCAGGAGTGCATATCAATACTTGATACATACAAAGTCAGGAATACTTTCAAAGATTACTTTCCTGATTGCATTCAGATTTTTACCTTACGACAGATAGTTGAGAAATCGTGGGAATATGACTAGGATCTGTACTTTGGTTTCGTAGATCTATTAAACACATAGCTGAGGTGAAAGAAAAGCCTTACAATTAGTTGATGTAAAATGGGATATCCTACGGAGTATGATCTGTTTTTAGTATAAAAGAAAGGAGTGTATTTAAATTAAGGAGAGTTAAATTAAACATGACATTGGAATCAGAAATATTAAAGAAGACTCCTTTATTCTCACAGATGATGTTGTTCTCTTAAAATAAGTCTTTTCCACCTCTTAAAGAAATGAACAATCAATTCTTGAAACAAAATTGGCACGAAAATCAGCAACAAAAAGATGCTCATGACAACCGACTGTTTGCTGAGCTACCAAAAAGGTTTCTCCCGTTATTACACAGCTGTGGCTGGCGCAATTTCGGGAAGCTTTTAATGGTTCCTTCCCCATTCTAATTGCTATCAGGATCCTGCTCCCATGCAGTGCTTTGCAGATGAGTTTAACTGCAGGCGGACATTTCAGTCAGGACGGTTGCTCCAAATGGACACCCATCAGTGGCAATTGTGGATTTAGCTGAGACTCGGGCAATAAAACAAAAAGACAAACAAAGTTTAACAACGGCAGAAATGAAGTTTATGAGAAAAACTGCAAAGTATACCCTATTTGATCACAAAAGGAACTAAGAAATTATGAAAGAATTAAACCAAGAACCAGTAATAGAAAAAATTAAAAAAATATAAACACAAATGGATGGAACACGTTCAAAGAACGAAAACAGAAAGTTACCAAAACAAGCCTTAAAGTACAAGCCATTAGGAAAAAGAAAACCAGGACGTCCTCTTAAACGATTCAGCGATGACTTCTAAGGCTGGAACAGGCCATGCTAGGCCTAAATCCTTGATACGCATGATGAGCTGAGACTTGGGCAAGGAAATTGCTCTCCGAGAAGTGGGTAGGATTTTGCTGGACACCATTCGTCGGTCAAGTGGTCAAACACTTCCGATGGGAACAATTTTGATTGCATTTCCTTTTTTTCTCTTCAAAAAAATCGTAATTAGGTGTCCTTAAAAAACGAATTGGAACGGCAATATGTGTAGGTAAGGCAGTAGCGGCACGAGAGGTCGGTAGAGCTGCGCTATTCACGCCTTTGGGTTTGCACAGCATCGCGATAGGTGCCGAGGGAAGTGCACGTTTCCTTTATCGGAGCTGTCAAAGTTTGCTATTGCAACCCATTCTGGAAGACTCCCCGCGGTGGCTTGGGTGAAAGGGGACAAGGGAAGGGGGGCGACCGACGTTGCGAAAAGAGCAGCGCTGTCGTCGTCGCGGGATTAAAGCGGGGCAGGGAAAGATGGTAATTATACGTGAGTTGTCCCACAGATTTAACGTACGGTTGGAGAAATTTGAAGAGAAACTCGAAAGCTTCCTCTTTCCTTCAAACGCTGCCGTCTGTCGCTCTTTTCACGGAACACTTCCGTTCTGAGGCACCATTTCAAACGAACACTTTTTTTTCGTTTCCTACGTACCCGAAAATGTTTACTCCATCGGAGAGAGAAACGTGCATCCGTCACAACCCCCTTTCCCCGGCGAATCTTCCCCCTGTCTGAGTGCAACTAAAAAGCACTTCGGCAAAGCAGATGAGGTTTCCATCGAAGCTTTTAACACGGAGGTGAACTGTTCAAGGCTGCGCACACTTTTTTTGTGTGTGTGTGTGTGTGAGAGAGAGAGAGAGAGAGAGAGAGAGAGAGAGAGAGAGAGAGAGAGAGAGAGAGAGAGAGAGAGAGAGAGAGAGAGAGAGAGAGAATACTTAGAAACGCTGAAAAAAGTGAAATCACAATAACGAATGACTACCAGAAGTAGCGCTCTCTCCACATCTCTCATTCATTCATTCTTTCTTTTCTGTGGTCTGGTTTAAAATACCCTTAAAATTAACTCATATAAAGAACATACTGCATTAAAAAAAGAGAACTGTTATACTCTCACTCCATCCCTGATCTCTTAAGTAAAAGTCTTTTTATGTTGAGCACTTCTATGGAATGTGCAAGTCGCAGCCGAAAGAAGATCAAGAGGACTTCGGGAAGAGACGACTGCCACTCTGGGCAGCTAACCAAGAAGGTCCTGGAAATCCCTTTAATGGAATGGATCTTAATTTAAGGGTCTTATTAACCGGTTTTATTAACCAGAAAAGTGAATATGGTATCAAAGAAGAAAATATACTTTAGGTGAGAGACGGCTTTATCGCCAGATGTGAGACAAACCGCTGCTTCCTTATTGGAGGCCTGAAATGGCTTAAACAAACAGCTGATCTCTTGAGTAGGATTTTCGGTTTAGTAAATAATAAATGAAAAAATAAAATATGATAAAACAATTCCCTTCCACGGTACTGGGGTACTCGACGTTGCGACCTTTAATGAGTGCGAGTTACTTAAAAATCTTTCCTAAAAACATCTAAATATTTGTTAAGAAATCACTTTAGCGCTGAGGAACGCTTAAGAACATCTTTCGATTTTCATCAGGAGGACGACGAAGAATCAAGACCAGTCTTTGTGCTCGTTTCCATTTCGCGCTTTGGAAGCGAGTTGCGCCAACACGTCCCCAATTAGGGGAAGTGTGTGGTCGGTCTGCTCCAGAAGCGTTTCACCAGTGAGTGCTATTTCCACTCATTCCTCACTCATTTCATCCCCACTCACTCATTCATCACTCACTCACTCACTCATGCATTCGGTTTCCCTCAATACTGCATGGGTTTTCAGTCCTTGGTCTTTCTTTCTTTCTTTCTTCTCATTGTACTTTTGATCCTCCTTGACTACCAGAAGTAGCGCTCTCTCCACATCTCTCATTCATTCATTCTTTCTTTTCTGTGGTCTGGTTTAAAATACCCTTCGATGGGCTCTTAAAGCCCCGTTCAAAGTAGCCTTAAGTGGAGTTAGCTTTACTGAAACGATCCCTTCCCACCCACGCGGGTTTCCTCGTTAATTACTGCGCTGCTTTTCCCATTTTCGAAATTCCCTCATCTGCAGTTCGCTCATCATCTTCTGAAAAATTATTGTTCGAACTTTTTCTTTTCTTCTTCTTCCATCGCGTGCGGCAAAGCAGCCTTCTAGAAGGAGAAAGAAGAAACGCTTCTTTCGGAAATGCGAGAGTGAAATTTCTTACGACCTTTCAGTGGAATCGAATTAAATGCCGAAAGAAACTCTCTCCCCTTCTTGGGTTCGATGGATGCTAACTGATATTTGGCAAATTGCTGCGGAGAACCCTTTTCAACGTCAGTTTTTCGGAGGTTTCACGAAGGAATCACTTACCCCTTATCATCGCAGTTTTCGCGATGCCAGAGTGTCGGAGGGAATTTTTTATTGACCACTGAAAACTGTTGTCACTTGGGAAGTCCGCGTAACGTTTAAGAAGTTCCCTTCGAATACGATCTCTTTCTCTCTCTCTCTCTCTCTAGATTTAAAGAAGCTCCTCCTCTTTGTTGTTAATAAATTAATCTCAAGCTAACTGAAGAAGACACCTAGCGGCCTTTTAGCACAACAATGTTTCCTAGAGAACGTGCAGTGGACAAGTTAAAAAAATCCACGAATTTGCGACCTCCAAAACGAGGTTACTCCCGAACAGTTCTTCCTAGCGAGAAATCCTCACCGCTCGCAAGAGGAGAAGAAATCGCGAATATTTTCGTTTGTCGTCACGTGAATGGGGTTACGGAGATCGCACGTGCGTAGGTTGTCGCAGGTCCCTGCCCTGTCCGTGCGAGCGGGTTCCAATTGCCTTTCGCGACACTTCCTGGACAGTCTGTTGGGTTGCAAATCAGCACCAAAAAACGAAGCGGAGAAAGGGAGACCGCTTCGGGGACCGTTTCACTCCCCGCAAGGAGCTTTATTAAACGCAGAATGGAAAAGGCCCTTTCCCTTTCGAACCCCTTTTATCCTGAGCTTCTGCTTCGTTTGTAAAGGGGACAAACCCTGCGCGTGCTTTGAACCCTTCTTGAGCACACGTGCCGCTGTCGGGAAAAAAAAAAAAGTCTACGAACACCGTCTGTCGGTACGAGATAAAAAGAAAAAAAAATCAGGGCAAGGTTTTTCGTCTGGATGGCCCCTTTTCGACGACCCTCGTCTGTACAGAACAACCCGTCAAGACGTGGCGGTTTCAGTCGCGTGCCGAGAGGCGCGTGTCTCTGATCAACCCAAGATGCATTTCGGCGTTCCATCTGGTGAGATCTGCTCTCGCTGTCACCTCACCTGACGGAAATCCAGCACAGCTCAGCCAAGAATAAAAAAAAAAAAAGAAAGAAAAAGTTTTCATTCCGAGGCGACTTGTAAATGAGGACAGACTCCGCTTCCAGCGGATGTTTATTGCATAATTCTCGTTACACCGTTACGATTAAAGCACCCTTTTGTGAGGAAATATTACGGTTATTAATAAACATAACGATGCATTTTCTTCATGCAATTCTTGCGAGAGAGAGAACAACTCGTGTGCTCATTTTTCATTAGAAGTGTTTCTCATTGGGCGACTTTCTTATTCTGATTCCTCTACAAACATTTCTCCTCATTGTAATAAGTTACGCTGCATTATGCATGATCATCCACGATGCAACACTGTTAGGGAATCAGTGAGTCAGGAACACTGGCCAAATTCATCAGTCAGGAACACTGGCCAAATTCATCAGTCAGGAACACTGGCCAAAGAAAGCAAGCAACTTAATACACTGGCGTCATAGCTTTGATTTCTTCGTTTATACATGTTTTCTATTGCTTTCTATATTTTCTATATTTTATAAGTTTTTGGCAGACATTTCGTGTCGAATATTTCTGTCGAATAAGTATTCAACTTCAAAATCTCGGTCACTTGATTACCATGTCAGTTATGGCTTGTTGCCCGAACTGCATTCTACACAATTTCGATGAATGCACAAATCGCGCTTTCATCGAAATGTCTCTTTGTCGGTCCAAGAGGACGAAAAATTTGTGGGCATCAGGAAAGTTTTGACTTACAATATGAAGCTGTGGATTTTGTAAGAAGGATTTTCTGTTAACAGCTCCTTGAGATTTGGAAGGGGAAGACTTTCAAGAAAACTTATTCCCAAATCAACTTTCCTCGTGTAAAAAAAAAGGATAGCAGTCCGTATGCATTTGAGAAATCGATCTCTCTCTCTCTCTCTCTCTCTCACACACACACACACACACACACACACACACACACACACACACACACACACACACACACACACACACACACACACACACACACACACACACACACACACACACACACACACACACACAGAGAGAGAGAGAGAGAAACCGATCTCTTGACCACAAAGTTCTTTTAGTGTGGATTCATTCTGATGCCAACTTTTCTAAGGACAATCGATCACACACGCAACGTTTTGCATCTTTAAGAACGCAAAGGACATCGAAAGACTGTCAGCTGGAAATAATAAATAAACAATAAGGCGCTTGTGAAGATAATTCATTAATTTTTATTCAAAATAAAAATTAATATAAATAAAAAATAAAGATTCAGAATAAAAATGCCATTAAATTATTACAGTTTTATGCAGATACTACATCGAGAATAAATAAAAAATTCTACCAACATAAAGAAAATAATCATAACATAGCATCGAAAATACCGTAATCGACTGGATAATAACAACGAATAGAACCATTACGGTTGAAGAAACGATTCATTGAAATCAGAGTTCTGCATCAGCTGATACAGAACGGACCATGCATCACTTGCTGAAATATTAAGATTTCGTAAAAAAAAAAGTAACCTACACATTAAGGTGGTGTTTCTCAAACTTCAGATATCCATGTCCCCCTTCTTAAATTTTCATTATTACCAAATAGATAAAAAAATAAATAAAAAAGTATATTTCATTGTAAATGTCTGTTTTATTTGAATTCAGATGCGCATGTAAACAAAAATCTGATTTATTTTTAATAGAACAAAATTTATAAAGATGCTATAAATTTTTACTTAATTTAAATAATTTATCATCAATGAGAAGACTGAAATTGCTTATGGTGGGAGGATAGAATGTCAGCAAAATTTGGCGTTATAGTTGTTAATTTCAAACTCAGAAGCGGTTCGACGTTTATAATGCGGTTCCTCTTCTTCGTCTTAATATCTACGAAAATCCAACTTCGCACAGATATGAACTTGGAAACGGAAAAATGAACCTTAGAGCTTTATCTGTTAATTCAGATAAAGAAATTCATTCTGTATCGGTAGCGAAAATGATGATAACATATTCTCGTTGAAGAGCCAAGAGGCTATTTTTCAGGCGACATAAATTAAGTTAAGGGGGGGATAGTAAATCCCGTATTACGGGATTTACTCTGCCCCTTAACTTAATCTATGTCGCCGGAAAAATAGCCTCTTGGCTCGTTATCGTAGTAATAATAATAATATATGAGTACACCGGTTTGGCAATTCGTTAGTAGGGGTATGTGCAAGTTCGGTTCACTTAAACCTTAGTATTCCAGGTCTACCTACTCACTGATGAGACCTCAATAAGGCTCGAAACAAGTCTGGGTAGTGACCTCTCCAAAATAATGTAAAACAGTAATACATCTCATATGAGCTGCGTTTTACATTATGAGAAAATATCAAGGATAGTGACGGAGCTTGCCCCACCTTTCCTCCAAGTTGCCCGAGTGTTGTACTACCCAAGTAATGACTTACGCTTGAACTCGCCGATAGTTCTTCGGCATGAAACGCTTAGATTTCGATGGATTTCGATCTCCGATGTTCGTACCCGGCTGTATAATAATACGGGATTTACTATCCCCCTTAACGTATATTCTCGTTGTATTTATTTTTTAGGGAACCATCGGAACCTAGTTCTAAAAGTTGTTCTTCTATTGGCGACAGATTCTTTGGCATAGATTTGTTGATATTGAAAGAGTCTCTTTTCACTCAGCATTAATGTCCAATACAGGGAAATACTTTTCATTATGCATTTGCAAGCTTCGTAAATGCGGCGTGATAGTAATTTTCACATCATCATCAATTTGTTCATTTGAACTTACGAGCAATTCATGAAGAGATGGAAACGCGTCCAATTCTCCATTACCAACCCCGTTTTGCCGTAACTTCACCTTTGCCAATGTGGCGTTCATTTTATCACGGACATGAAATATAGAAATTTCCTTGCTTTGTAAAGACAAATTAATATTATTCATCATCATCATCATGCATATCAAGGATTTAGGCCTAGCATGGCCTGTTCCGGCCTTAGAAGTCATCGTTGAATCGTTTAAGAGGACGTCCTGGTTTTCTTTTATCCTAATGGCTTGCACTTTAAGGCTTGTTTTGGTAATCTTTCTGTTTTTATTCTTTGAACGTGTTCCATCCATCTATGTTTATATTTTTTAATTTTTGCTATTACTGGTTCTTGGTTTAATTCTTTCATAATTTCTTCGTTTCTTTTGTGATCAAATAGAGTATACTTTGCAGTTTTTCTCATAAAGTTAATTTCTGCTGTTATTAATCTTTGTTTGTCTTTTTTGTTTTATTGTCCAGATGGCAAAGGTTGGCAAAATAAAAGGTCGTCATGAAGGTTTTGATTTTTTTTCGTACCTAACTAACACTAGATGATTTGAAAAATTTTTAATGTCAGTGGATTCGTCTACCTGCAACGCATAATAACGACTCTTACGTATATCGGATAACAATGTTTATTTTATAATTTCAGCCATTTCAGTGATTCTCCGATGAACTATTTGAAAGGCAAATCCGATCACAAGACCTTTTTGCATCACCTCCGATCATTATTTCTGCTATTATTTTTGCTGCAGGCTTGACCAACGTTTCACCAATTGTTTTAGCTGCACCACGTTTTTTGCCATTAATAGCAACACACGACGAGAAGCTTCTGAAGCTTTATTTTCACCTCCCGACACTATCAACATCACTTTTTGAGATTCTTTTAAATTTTTTTAGTTCATTTTGAAAAACATTCTACAGGTTTGTCCTTGTATTCATTAGGTTTCTATTAAAAATGGCGATTTAAATTAGACGGTTTCATGCTTTCAAAGTTTCACCACAAATGACACGTAATGGAATAGGTTGCTCTTCATTTCCCGTCCATGAAAATCCACATTTCAAGTAATTCATATCATACTTATGAAGTTTTTCATCTTCTTCTTAGTTGGTTCTTCTTCTTCTTCTTTAGAGATGTCAGACGACACACCCTTATCAATTTCATTTGATGCAATATCAACGTTTTCTTGTTCCTTACATCTACTGGTATCTGCTATGTTGCTCTCTTTTGTACGTTTTATAAATCCAATCCTTAACCAATGATCCATACTTATAATTTGAAAACAAAATACAATATTTATTAGAGGTATTATAACTTCCGTACATTATTAACGCAACTATCATCACTTTAAAAGTACTTACGAACCTATTAATCGTTATTTTAACTAACAACAAATTTGTAATTTAAAGAAGCACTGATTAATATCTGCTTAACTGTCTTAATTACATCTACTAATAATGATTCACATAATTACTTTTTTTATCAGTCGCTATCGTACGCTGTTCGCGTTGTTGCAGGTTCGCATGTGCGTTCATATACGGAGCTGAACAAGATTCCCGAGTGATCGACCGCGAATTTGCAAACGAGTCAAAGGAAGAATTTTAGTAGGAGAATTCTTACATAATTTATCGAGGAATATATACGTTTTAAATAATTCTCTTTTTCGAAGTAATGATTCCATGCGTTAATGATGGAAATTGCCACGTAAACTGCGAAGACCTTTCATCTACCCTCGGGGGGTACTTTGAGAAACACCGCATTGATGAAATAAAGTTCAGAGCGAACTATTACGGGATGAAAGTAAAATAACGTTTTAATATGTTCTGTTTTGTAATTTAATAAAAAACATCATTCAAGCTTTGAGAGAGAGAGAAAACCAAAGAGCTGAATTATGGGATCATTTAAACAGCCTTAATTGAACAAAAATGCTGCGGAGAACACTTCGCTGAAGAGTGTGACGATGAAGAAAGACAAAACACAGAAGGAAGTTTTAATGTGAGAAGATGGAATATTTTTCCTCGGAGAAAGGAAATGCTAATTAAAAATCAAGGAGAGGATGAATGGGGGAAAGATTGCAATACAAGGTTTTCCTTTCTTTAAAAAAAAAAAAACAGATAAAATAAATCCAAATAATTATAGGGAGATAATCTATTATTAGCCATCTCGAAAATCTCATTAAAACGTATAACGAACGCGATATTAAATAAAGAAGATTTCCGGTCTGAAAAAGACGCAATATTTGCGATGAAACAAAAGTCCGGAGGAACAAAGTTTTTTATGTTTTATTAGATCTAGAAAAATATTCGACATTATAAATTTGCTTATTTTAAATATTACATAATAGTGAGGAGAAAATAAACATGCAGATCGTAAAGCTTATTAAAGATATTTATAGAAACGATGGGTGATGAGATACTGCGGTAACGAAGAAAGGAATCAGACGCGATGATTCATTAAGTCGATCAATGTTCGATATTTTAATAAGAAACACAATAGCGGATGAGGAGAAATTCGATGGAATAAATGCCGATTAAAAGATGCGAATCCGATTTGTTATTCGCGCAATCGCAACGGAGAAGATCATCAACGAAGGGAAGTAATTTCATTCCCCACACGAAAATGAAACCTCAAAATGAAAAAGAAAACCACGGGCAACCAGTGAGGTTGCCCGTGGTTTTATCGCAGTTTGACTGACTCGGAAGAAAAGGAAGACGAAGAGCTGAAGGCAAACCAGAATTGTTGGCGGATGAACAGAACAATGCGGGAGGTCTCAAGTAAGATAAGTAGAGATCGGAAGTCGAGTTTTAAGTCGCGATTAAACGAGACGACAGAAATGAAACACTTCGGAAAATTATGGCGAAATAATGCGATAAGATCTGAAATCGAAGAGAGAAAAGAAGGAACGGCGAAGCTTTTCCTAAGATTGCAAAAAGATCGAATAAGAATAAAAAAGTGGAACCGAAATGCTAAAAGACTGAAAAGAATGGAAAGAGGGTGAATAACCTCGAGCTCACTTAAGTCGAACTGGGAGTGGCTGTTTGTCATTCACGTGCCAGCGAGTACACGAAAGCACCCACTATTCAAGTCTTGCGAGCAAACCACAGAGAACACATTCGGAACTGTGTTCTCGTGCCATCATTCTGATCATCTTTCACGATTTATTGCCGTCAGTTTCATTATCGATCTGCACGGTGTACGCTTCTTATTTATGAACTCAACGTCTTGGTTTTGCTTTCTGAAAAATGCTTCGCAGGTTCGGATGGGTTTTCTTTGCTTCAGTGGCATCCGCGATCTCGTTGGACGATTAGTAATGCCGTTTCACTGCGCTTGAGGTGGACGTTTAGCAAGTGCGAATACAGCGTTAATAACCCATCAGTAACTCTCGCTCAGGGTTACCGATGGTTCAACATCTGCAGGTTTTGATTAAATGACACATTTTAATAAGTGGCCACGAACGAAATAAATGACAGAAGCAGTGGAGCTGGGCGGGCGCCATGCATGCAGTTTAACGATGAAAAGCTCTTCATCGCGAAGAAGCGAATGAGCCTTAAAGTTTCTTTCACGGGAGCAAGATCTTGAAGCGCAAAAGTAAGAGAACACCCGCCGGAGGAAGAGGTCTTCTCTCGCTTTAAGCAGCACTTTTCTGTGCAGAAAAATCTGGAACCGAAAGGCTCTCGAAGAAGGGGTGGAAGAAGAAGAGAGGACGAGGGAAACAACACTCTTCTCAACTGGAATCGTGGCGAAGCTCATCTTTGCCGACAAGGTTTTTCCCGAGACTCGATGCGTGTGAACTTTCACGAAGGGATGCTCACTCGTTTCTTGATTTTCTGGAAAGACGGAGTCGCGGTTCCGTGCGAACCAACTGGGGATAGAAGAACGGAGAAACAATCGCGAAAACACCTCGTTGACGATGCAGTCGGCACAGAACGCTTCGTCATTTTTCGGCAGATCCTCCTTAACTCGTGAAGGTTCAAGCAGAAGTCCATTCCAGGTTTCCTGCAGGATTTAGTGGACTCCGCTGTTCACGCTTTTTCCCGCGTATCGGGATGTTTAAAGGAGGTTCGTATCGGCGCGCGTTACGAACAAACTCCTCTGTCACGCGGGTTCCGATTTCGTCACAGATGTTTCGCCGCTGTCGGGGTGCCACCTGCTTGCCTGACTGCGTGGACGTGCAGTTATTTGGCGATGTTGCGTCAAATGCGACCTCGCGGACCGATTATTATTCCGATAACGCGATGCGTTTCTGGCACCCGTCTTGTTTTAATCGCGGGTGGATGCACTTGGCGACGATCCGAGCGGAATTCTCTCTTTGCACTCGGACAGGTCGATGTCTTTGACCTTGAAGCATCCGACTACCAGCATCTCTTGTGGAACCCGCATTCGGGCTCGGAGATGCAGGCAGGAGGATTGTTCGACGCTAAAACACGAAACAAAAGACACTGAACTCACGTCTGATACGGGGAGGGGTCATCCCTCCTCTCAAGGTTTTCATTTCGTTGTTTTTTCTTATGAACGGAATTTGAAGTATCGACCAACAAAGCTAAGAAGTTGAAATGATAGCTGTAACCCCCCCCTTTCCCCCCGCACACACACACACACACACACAGACATAAAGAGAGAGAAAGAGAGACAAACTAAATGCGATGGATGTAACTCGGGTAAAATGATTCAATCAGCAAACGTTTTATGAGGATTTGCTTGAGGAATTCAATGTGGCACAGTCTTACTTATTAACAATATGCTTTTCCTGAAGTGCTTCCGAGAGGGCAATTCCTCCGCGCCCCCTTTACTGGCCTACCTTTACTGCCGACGTACGCCACGTATTCATAAAGCACTCTTCGACAGCACTTTTTCCAATTTTTTTTTTTTTTTGTTTATCTATCTCATCGAGTCCGAAACTTAATCGATCTACCTCTCGCATTGAAAACACGCCACGTTTGGAATGTGACGGATGACGTACGGAGCTCACAGTCTGGTGGCCGATGGTCGGACATCTGATGGTAACTCCTCAGATGTGGGGATGACTTTAAGATCGGATTAATCCCTTAAGTAAGAGGAACGTTTAAAGATCGACATCCAAAAAATGAAGAGGTCCTTATGAGCGCGTGAATTCATTTACTTTTCGTTTCCTTAGTTTTGCTTGACGACCTTTCCATTGTCGGCCGAGAAAATAAATGATTTCTTGTGGAACAGTCCCCGAGGGGAAGGTGCACTCGCCAGTTACTTGGAAGTCCTTGACGAATGAGAGAAAAGTGTAACGGAGAATTCCGAAGAAGTTTCTTCTCAAAAAGATCACTTCAGCAAACAAATTCCGGCACTTCTTTCTGTCGCTCGAAGGGGCTCTGTTCTTAAGGAAGGTGGTCGCCATTGAGAAGCCTCGTGATTATAACGGAAGCCGTGAATTGCATCTTCGCTCACATTTACGTAGTTTCTGGCGATTTCCTTCAGATGTGTATAGTTTTATCAGTTGAACCTCTGCGGGAGTTTTAGGGCCACCTTGCTGCTTAGAAATATTTGCGTGGCTTGTAATTAAAATAACGAAAATAACCGATTGCCAACTGGTAAAAACAAAGATCGGCAGCTTCAGTACCAAAATAGCTTTTCCGGGTTTAATCAAATATTAGATCTTCGTGCAACGTTTCAGAAAAATCCCAAGTGTAATTATCAGATTTCCTAAATGAGAATCCAAACTGTACGAGGCTCGTTTCTTCAAGGTTCTCCAATAAACGGATGGCTAGTCTCGTTCCCAAAGAAGAAAGTGAGCAACCTCAACACATTCACAAAGCAAGAATGCTTGAGGAATTCGAACCCGCAGCCCACTGGAAAGTGAAAACATTCCCCACAGACATCAAGCCTGCAACTGATAAATTTTATTGCACACTTTAATTGTTTATTTTCAATTTTTATATTAATTTGACAGGAGATTTCGAAGTATCTCAGTGAATTCTTTCTACATTCTTTCATTACTGACCTACTTTGGATGAGTTTTCAATCAAAGTGATCAATTTACTGACTTTGATTTGAATCTGTTTTGAATCCAAGTTGTGTGGATGATTACAGTTGGAGGTTATTTCCTAAGAGAGAAATCTCACCTTGTCCGAATTCACCTCCTAGCGTTGCAAGAAGACTTCAGGTTAGCCGATGTTGAAGGTTACCAGTTTGTGAGGAGAGAGAGAGAGAGAGACGAAGTCAGCTAAGAGGATGACTTTACTGTTACGTAATTTAGAGTAGCGAAATCCTGTGACAAACTGGAGGGTGAGCGAACGAATTTCGCTGAATAATAATAATAAAAAAATTAAATGGACATTTCACATCGCTCTTTCTTCGCCTCGGTTGGAGCGGATGGGTTCTAATCACGTCGGCGAAACCGAAAACGCCAAGAACTTCAAGGCGACCCATCGGGAAAAGTGAGAACGAAGTTTACTCTTGTTTTCATGTTCGTGTATCTTTTGTTCCCTTCTTCTTGATCTTGTTCTTCTAGTCGTTCTTTGTCCGTGATTTTGATCTTGTTCCCTGTTATTGTATTTTTTGCTTCTGTTCCCTCGTTCTTGTTCTCGTGTTTTGCGCGATTTGTTCTTTCTCGTATTCAGCAATTCCAGTTTGAATGCGGTGGTCGTAATCACGTGCACACTCGGATGTACGTCGGTTGCTCAACAGCAGCGATGTTCGCTAGTTGCAACTTCCACCTTGAAGAAATCTTTCCATGTTCTATCTTGCGAATGGAGACGAAAGGGACGACGCGAATTAAGAGCTTCTAGGATTGAGTGAAATATAGCCATCACATGATCAGAACAGGAATAGTTCGTTTCAAGTGATATCAGCGTGGAGAGCAACACAATTGCTTGCGTTTACTGCAAAATAATTTTATTTTCACGTAGCGCCATCTATTGACTATATTTAGAACTGTGCGTTTCATTTTAAATTTGAAAGGATGACAGCGATCATAAGAGACTTAGCAGCTAATCACCCATTTTTATTTATTTTTATTTTTTTTTGAAAACTCTGCGATTTATTCATTAGTACAGGTGGAATAAAGGCATTCATAGCTTGGTATTTGGGAAGGTAAGGCTGTCTGTCAGGCTGTTGGCTGCTTCATTTTGGTCAGATTTGGAAGCAAATGTAGAGGAATTTAAGAGACAGGAGAAGGAGGAGTGATTGCATTTTAGGACTACTTGGCGAAGAGAGATTTGAGATAGATGGAGCTACATTCACTCAGAACAGATCGCGTTTCCTTTTAGGAAGCGAGAGAGAGAGAGAGAGAGAGAGAGAGAGAGAGATGAACTGAATCTGTAACGAGCCTTAATTTGTTTAAAAAAAGGGTTGGCCGCAAGTCCTTTAATTCAATCAGCCTTACAGTTTATTAATGAATTATTAATACAATTAATAACCTAATTGATTTTTATCAATATTTTATACATCGGTATACATTTTTATGGCATGAGTCTTCTCATCCGATTCTTGTTTAGAAGACGAATGCGAATCACTTCTCCCAGTATTAGAACAGTTTACTTATTGCTTTATCTGATTTATTGTAAAATATCAGAAGAAGTCTTATTGGGTCAGATCTGAAGAAGATTTCTTCTTAGGATCCAGCCTAATGAGAATAAATACTGTTATGCTCAAACGGTGTTACTCTATACTATCATAACACAGACCGACATTTATATCCTCTACGCAAGCGTATAGATAAGCTGCTGGCATCTGAAGACCAGCATGGAAGCACACGTATATTACCCATCTCAAAAAAAAAAAAAGGTTTAAAACTCACTACCTACCTATCGTCCTTCTACTCTCATATCCATCCTCTACTAAATCAGATAATCAAACTCACCTTTCCGCAGCCTAAATGTCCACCATTTAATTAATCATCACTTATCTTTTGGAATAAATATCAAATTCTCCTGCGCAGCTCCATAGGAGATCCCCTGGCCGATCTTAACGACCTTCGGACACGTGGAAAGTTTGGAGAAACTCGAATGATCACCACTTACATGTCGAGGGCATTCGATCACGTATGATAGAAAGGAGGGCTTCTAATTAACAAGCCACAATTTCGTGGCCTGCTTGACGCTCTTATCCTCTTGGCCGTTCGCTATTTCTCATAGTGGAGGGTTTCTTTCTTCCGATTTCCTTACCAACGTCGATGAACAGCGATTGCTGTGTTCTCCTCTACGCTGTATATTAATGACTTTTCTCATTGGGTTCAAATCCTACGACACATCTAGTTCGTTCTTCCACAGGCTGCTTGAGAAGGTTGTCTGTCCACAGCTCAATAAATTCTCTTTCGTTGTTATAGTGAGAATTCTCTTCTACCCGATAAGTGTCTTGGATAATTAAAGCCAGTCATAGTGATTACCCATCATGGTAATTCGACGATGCTTCATCGTCCCCGGCAACTGAACCGTCAGGTCTGTAGCAACACCCCACCATATATTTCGTCCTGTTATTCTCAACTTCACACCAGATGGTCTCAAACTGGCTACTGCATGGGACGCTATTATTGCTTTCATCAGTTTCACAAATCATCTGATATCATTAGTAGCCCCCCCCCCCCTCCTCTCTTGTCCTTCCTAAAAATACGGTATCCGGAGAGTTCATCGAAAAACAGTTTACCGAAAGACAATTCATCGAAGCCAATTCATCGAACAACAATTCATCGAAAAAGCAATTCACCGAATAAACAATTCATCGAAAATCAGTTTATCGAAAGACAATTAATCGAAAAAGCAATTCATCGAAAGACAATTCCCCAAAAAAGCAATTCACCGATGAGCAGTTAATCGAAAAGACAATTCATCGAAACGCAATTGATCGAAAAACAACAATTCATCGAAAAATCACAATTCATCGAATATACAGTTCACCGAAAAATGAATTATAAGGCGTGTGGGGGCAAAGATGTGTGTGCAATTTTTTTTTTTTTTTTTTTTTTTGTTTTGGATTATTTTGAGAGGTATTTTATATTATTTGAGAGGTATATATATCTTTTTATTATCCTACTATTTATAACTATTATTTATCCTACTTCGTTCGGAAAGCGAATTTTTGGCGGGGCATACTGGTTGCAGTGAATGATATCCACTGAGGCGGGTATAGTTGAGATGTTAAAAGAACATTTCATAAAGGGATTTCATCTTCGTGAAATTTTTTAGCTCATATTCTAACCGTTGATGAAACATGGCTTCGTCACTATGACCCAGAGAACAAACAACAGTCAATGGAGTGGAGACACAAAGGTTCTCCATGGCCAAAGAAGTTTCGAACCAAACAGTCAGCAGGGAAAGTTCTTGCCATTGTCTTTTAGGATATGGATGGTGTAATCCTTACCTTACCTCAAGAAAGGTGAAACTGTTACAGCAGCTCTGAAGGAACTGAAGGAGGTACTGAAGGAAAATCGGTTCGAGAAACTAAGCAGAGGCGTGTTACTTTTGCAGGATAATGCACCTGCTTATGAAATCCAACAGACAATATACGACTTGGGATTTCAATATCTACCTCAAACACCATATTCACCAGGACTGGCCCCAGGGCCAACCCTAGAAATTTTGTCGCCACGTGCAGTAGCATATTTTTCCGCCCCTTCCCCTTAAAAAAAACTATTTTAATGACGTCTTAAAAGCCATGATATTAATCTAGGCTTCAACATCTCTGATCATAAATTCTAAATAGCAGCATTAGCTAATAAAAATTCATACGTTAATGAAAAAGGATCATAAACTATATTTTTTACAGAGAGAGAGAGAGAGAGATTTGCTCTTAATGTGCAGTATAATAAAATGATTCGAAACGTGTTATTGTACTTCGGGATCTTTTAATTTTTAAAGGGGGGGGGGACACAAAAATTTTGCACTCAGGCGGCGCAAACCCACGGAACGGCCCTGAAGATCAGTCACTAAGAGTTGTGTAGATTCTAGTTAATTGTTAAGAAAAGTTAATTGCTCTCCACATGTTTACTTGTGGCACCAAATAATGAATGAATGATTCCAGGAAAAACAAAAGTTTCTTTTCCAGGCATTAAAAAATACACAGCCTATATATTTACAAATAAATGAATTGTAAGAATAAATTGCTGGTAGACAGTTTCATTTCCTGATCATGTTATCAGGAAATGAACGTTTATGCTAAGAAAGAAGATATATATATATATATATATATATATATTCAAGATACCAAGTAATTTTATATTAACTTTGTTTTAATCCTATTTCCCAAGTAAGCAAACAGACAAGAAAGTCAAGTTTGCGCCTGTAAGTAGTGCAAGTCCAAGGCAACTCTTGGTAGTGCCAGTCGAGGCATAATATATATATATTAGTTAATTAGTTATTAGTATTATACACACTAAGAAAAGTGATCAGAACTTTATCCACCTTTACCAAGAGTTGCCTCGATTGGCACTACCAAGAGTTGTCTTGGACTTGCACTACTTGCAGGCGCAAACTTGACTTTCTTGTCCGTTTGCTTACTTGGGAAATAGGATTAAAACTAAGTTTATATAAAATTATTTGGTATCTTGAATACATAATATACCCAAGTTAAAAAACGTTATATATATATAGTTCTGTAGTACGCAAGTTTACATTACTGAAATACATGAACTTAATTAAGAAAGGAATATTAGCCACATTTTTTTACATAGAGAAAGCAAAGCATTCACTATGAAATTTCTTCACGTACCATGATGCACGGATGTCAAAAATAGACTGGACGTATAAATGCTTGTAATCTTTTTTTTTTTTTACTAAATTTAAAAAATTAAAATAAACATCGATATTTCTTAGGCAACCAAAACGAAACGAGAGAGAGTGTTCGCTATGAAATAGTAAATTGACGGAAAGAAGAATAAACATCGATATCGCCCTATCTAAGTAAACTCAAAGAGACCACACATAAAAATCAGAATTACATTAGTTGGGATGTCTTTCTAAATATAAAAAATGAATTCATTTACGGCGCCATACCATTTTTGCAGAAAATGTTGTGATATTTTCAGCTATTTTGCCTAGTTAAAGTTATGTTTGCAGCTTAGCATCATTCTACATGTCTAGAAAGAGTGATATCTAGTGTTAAGGGAAAAAACAATAAATTGATAATTTCGAATGACTGCACAGGAGCCCTCAACTATCGCGAGAAAGTGCAGTTTCTGTGGACATCTGACCTATGGTTCAAATCTTTGAACGATAGTTGTTTCAGATGTCGAATAAACTGTAGATTATTAAGTGTGTGTGGTGTTTTCGTTTTCTTCCCAACAGTAACCCTACCGGGAGGTTATTTATTGTTTATCGTATGACAATCTACATAAAGTTATAAAAGTACATTTACAAAAATGGGTACAGATATGTAAAAAGTAAAATAAAAAAAAAGTGTAAATGATAAATAATTACAATAAAACAGGCAGTTACACGTTTGACGGACAGCGCACTTATAAGTTAAGATCATGTTCTCTGATCCAGTCTATAGAAGGCGGTGTCGCCTCTAGGAAGTCGCTCCTTTGACCTGTATATGCGCGAAGACTGCACTCAATGCAAATATGATGGATTGATTGGTTCGGGTGTCCATAGTCACACTCCGGTGAGGGAATTTTCCTCCACTTGTACAGAAAGCTTGCACATCTTCTATTGCGTACGAATCCTGTTCACTGTTATCCATGTCTTTCCAATTCCAAACCCGGGATACAGGGGCACGCCGGCCATATGTGCAATGTGTGCGACGCACACAGGCGCCAGGATAGTAAAGGCGCCAAAGAGGAGGAAATATTTTAAAAAAAAACGTTTTTTTTAAGTGATTTTTTTATTGGAGGGGAGGATAGGAGCGCCAACTAAAGTTTTGCACACAGGCGCCAGACACTACTGGCGCGCCCCTGCTGGGATGTTGAGGCAGCAACTATCAAACTAAATTTTGAGTTGAGCATTAGTATTTATGCTCCACACTCGTTTCCATTAATTTTTAGTATTTTAATTAATCATTCTCAGATGTTTATCTTCACGAAGAGTGAGCTTTCTTGATTTCAATCTGTTAAGCTATAGTTTTGATATGTCATTATGTATAGGCAATACAGTATTTCTGAGTACTTTGTCATGTTCTCGTGAACAAGCATCACTTCTTAGATTTGGTGGTATTATGTTGCTTAGCATTGTAAGCCAATAAATAGGAGTTGTTTTAATGGTTCCAGATATAAGTCGCATGGTGCTGTTAAGCTGACCGTCAATTATCAATGGTAGTATAGCTCCTGTATATATTGTTTTCAGGGCTCATTGGCCTAATCCCTCAATCTCAATTTTCAATCTCTTGTTATCCTAGGTATTTTAGCTGACTGGCTACCTCGAGAACTTCGACCTTTGGAAAGACCGTTATGGGTCGTTTTGATTATTTGAGACAGATGTGGAGTATTTTAGTCCAGCGCTTCCCAAACTGTGGGCGCGGCCCCCGGAGCTGTTAGTTTTGTTGAGAAGTCTCAGATATAAGTTGCATTGTGCTGTTAAGCTGACCGTCAATTATAATTGACGGTCAGCTTAATTGTTTATTTATGAATAATTGTTTATATATGAATAATTATTCACTTAAAAGTGAATAATTATTCATGTTGCGGAAAAGGTAGATAATAGATAATATATTATTCATAAACTGTTATTTGTGTTTCTTTCTGGTTTATCTTTTAAAAGTTCTTATATTATCACATTTTTGAAATCAATGGCTGAAATCAACAGTTTCACCATTGAATATAAAGTTGCATCGTAAACGAAGAATTTAAAGAATTTTTGTAGAACGCACTTAGAACTTTTACTAGATAGCTCCAAGCATCACAGTTTTCCATAGTGTCAATAGCAATGGGAAACCTAGGGCATACCGCCTTTTCGCAATTAAGAAAGAAATGTAATCAAAAATTATGAAATTAGCTCAGATTGAGATTTTAATGAGATACAACTACATATCCTATTCTGTGCAGTTAAAAGAAATCGTAAGGAGAACGCTGAAGTTATCACAGATATTTAATATATTTAACATTTAATTTCATTTCCATCTCCTAATGGGGTATTAAGGTTGAAGTTATTTCCATTGTCGAAGTTCCTTCAGAATTCAGAATTTTTGTAGAATACACTTAGAGCTTTCACTAGAAAGCTACAAGCATCACAGATTCCATAGTGTGGCCCATATATTTATTTATTTATTTATTTATTATATTAAAAGCAAGCAGGCCAGAAGAACATATTTAATATTCACTTAGACATTACACAGTCATCGAAGGCTTAGTCCATTTGGCCGAAGCATATTTATGCCACAGATGTTTGCATATGGAAAGACATTAGTGTGAAACCCATAAAATTCAAATGAAGAAACTACACATATGGCATCCTCGAAAACATTTAGTTGTTTAGGAATATACCCTAAGATAGCAGTTTGAGAGCGATCAACCACAAACAAAACAAGAAACCAAAAAAAGTCGCATCACGAAGCTGCAGACAAAAACTCAAAATAATTAACACAAACAGAAATCTTGAATGTTTAATTTAATGCGACGGATTTCACGCCCGTTTGTATCTTATAGCTTGATTTGATTTTTAATAATTTGTAAAATTATTAAAACTACACTTTCAACTTGTGAACTACACTTTCCAGTTGTCATGGCGGATAATCAACAGCTTATAATATAATATATATAATATAGTATAATTATATGTAATATAATATAATAATATATATGTGAAAAGTTTTTTAACTTGGGTATATACTATGTTAAAGATACCAAGCAATTTTCTAAACTGGGTTTTAATCCTTTTTCGCAAGTAAGCATACAGACAGATTAGTGAAGTTTGCGCCTTAGGTAATTTCAGGTTTGAGGCAGCTCGTCGTAAAGGTGAAGTAAGCTCTGATCACTTTCCCTTAGTATCTCCCCTAATGATAATAATCCTCTAATGACCACATGTAATAATCCAAAACAGGAAAGAGAATTGGTATACAAATGCATTGTTTAAAATGAGTAAATTAAAATGAATAAATAAATAAGGATGCACTAACAAAGATTATCGGGAACTAGAAGACTAGATTTCAGAAAAATAGATAATAAAAAGAAGTATAGAAAACAACAAAAACGACTGTCTTCAGTTTACAATGTAGAGTAATACTGCTTAAGAAACTTGCGGTGTTATGTTTTGAATAGTATTCCAAAATAAATGCACATTATTGCAAAAATTGAAATGTAACATAATGTATAATATAATACGTATAATAATATATATAATATATGTCACTGAATAATTGTATTTCCTTACTAATTCTCATATGATTAATTTATTATCAGTATACGAAAGTTGCTGGTAATTGCAATTACATATGGAAAATAACGGGAATATAAAAGTAGGGCAAGTTTATTACATTATACATATTATAAAAGCAAGAGAAAATGCATCACTACCAGCCTAAGTGTAAATAAGTCACTTAAACTGAATGAAAATGGAAAAGTTATTTGGAAAAAAAAAGTTCAGCAAAATCAGATAACATACATATAAACTATATGATTCATTTACAGTGTAATATCATATCACTGAAAATCAATCCGCGCGGTTAGCCTAGTGGCTATGCGCTTCGCAACCGTACTCCTGGGGAAGGAGTGTCCTAGGTTCGATTCTCGTCAATGACGTGAGGAGCTTAAGGAAATATCCAATTGTCTAGTAAATTTTCTGGAAAGCTCCATTGAGGGATCTTGGGCGTGGACAGCAGGGTTTTTTCCACCAGTTTATCTGGTAGTTTTCATCCCGCAAGCAGGCAAACCGGTCCAGTGAACATACACGGATTACAGTCAGGAATACTGACCCAGCCATAGGTCTGATTCCTCATCTGTTCCGGAGCCCGGATAAAATTTTGGGGGGAATGAGATGGTACCGTACCTCCTCATAAAGGGGACTCACGGCCGTGTATCATCATACGATTATTATTATTACTGAAAATCGATTAGTTTCAATACTTGGTAAATAAATTTGTTGACAAAAATGATAAATTTGTTGGTAATAGGAATTTTTATCTACAATATTGATCTTAGCATAAAGATGATAACTAAAATATTTAAATAATATAAAAAATATTTAAGATGCGCATGCAAATATCTTGTCTAATTTTAGTTCTTGGCTAATTCTCTACAAATGATATGTGTATGTATACTTGTAAATTAATAGTAAACAGTTATGTAAATTGCATAAAAATGAAAAAAAAAAAAATAGAACAATTTCGGCTTACAGTAGAGGTCAATTTTTTTTTTTTTTTTTTTTTGCATATTCTTAAATAGTTTAAAGTTCCACATTGGGCAGGAATGAAGTCTGCTGACTTGGAAGGTAAGATACAAATTGAAGTACAGGTAACTCTCGTATAACGCGGATGTTAGGTTCCACAAAAATACCGCGTTGTATAAATCGCGTTATGCGAGACTCAAATCACATAGAAAAAGTAGGTTTAGGTTCCCAAATCGTTTTTTTCTTTTTTTTTAAGATTATAAACAATGACATATTCAGGTAATTCATGTAAGTTAAGAAAACATAAACTATGCAACAAATACATAGTAAAAAATTATAAAAATTATAAATTGTATGTATACTTCATAGATGTTCTTTATTTATATATGCAATAGTTCTTATTGTATACTTCGGCTGGTTTAGTTATGAATTCAAGAAGTCAGTAATAAGACCTTGCTTACCACTATGCTACAATTTTTTATTAAGTTCATAATACGGAACTAAACAAATATCCAATTGTCTCGTAAATTTTCTGGAAAGCTCCATTGAGAGATCATTATCCATAAAATAACTTTCTTGCCAAATCTAATCCTATTGCTAATTTCTTTAAACTGAATTCTTTAACGGACTCATCACAATCATAATCTTTGGCAGAACTTTCCCCGCCATTTGATTCGACGTCATCTTTTAATTGTACCAGTTCCTCCTCGTTTAACCCCCCCCCCCTCAACGGTCAGGACGTCTATAGGCGTCCAGATAAATCTGGATACGATGAATGCTATCTGTTGAAGTTATAAGAAGTGCAATTCGGCCAGCATATCCATTAGAAGGTGTGATAAACCCTCCCGCTGAAGAGAACAGTTAATGGGATTATCTCACGCTCATAGCTGCATCTCAGTTGTCTATAACAAGGAATGCAGTTCCTCGTTCTATGCTGGGTAACTGAATCCTAGTTATATTGGATAAACTAAAAATATAGAAATTATTTTTATTTTCTCTTTTTCTTGTACAAAGCAATTTTAATGCCTGGACAAAATAAAGGTTCTTGCATAGTTTCTTCATTTAAATATTGCCTTACCTTGGAACACTAATTTCATTTTTATTTATTTTTATTTTTTTGCTAATTTTTTTCTAATCGCTTACTCCACAAAACATTTTCTTTGTTCTCGAAAAAAAATAATTCACGATAGTTATTTGATATATTTGAATTATTTTTGAAAAAAACAGGCTGCGGAGGTTCAAGATTATGTTATATTTTTGTTCAAAATCATGTTTTGAAGATTTCCTGAAGGACGTGCTTGAGCGACTCTGCTTTATAGAGAATAAAATGAAATTCTTTAATCATATCACTAATTTTTTTCTTTATATTGTGATCTTTTTGGTTTCCCTGTATAATTGGTCATTACAAAATGAAATTAAAGGTTATGATTTAAATTGATATGTATGTATTTTCTGCTAGTTCAGATATACTAATTGTATCAGATGTTATAATGGCAAAAATAGTAAGAAAATAATCATTTACACTTTCCTTCCAAAACACAAAGAAAGGACATTGTAAATTCACCCAATGAAAAAGAAAATATTACATATTTTTCTTGTTGACTGATTTTTTTTTTTTTTTTTGTAGTACAAAGAAGAAATTACTGCCCATAAGATGGTAGAATACAAGAGGGCAAAAATCTGTAGATTGATTACATTATAACTAATAGAGATATGTCAGAAAAAAATTATTTATGAAAGAGTTCTAGCATCAGCAGATTTATTAGACGTTATTACTCTTGTATAAATATTTTTTTCTTCCAGTTTAGATACATGGCATTGTTGTATTTACATTAAAATGATTGGACATGTTTCCCCAAGTGATTTACGTTTGTAACAGTTGTTTTGCGAACGATTTATAAAATAAATTCTCTGAAATATCTGCAGATTGAATAAGTCTATAACCCCCCGCCCCACCAAAAAATAAGATTATGCATATGTTCCTTTTCTTTCAAAAACAATTCAAATCTTCTTTTTCAAGATAATTGAAAGAAATAATTTATAATTTTTCGATAATAAAAATGAAACTGATCATTATAAATTAAGAACTTATTTTAGATAAATACTGTATCAGCCTGTGAAAGAAATGTCTATATTTATTTCTATGTTAGGATGTCTACTAATCAACAATTGAAAACAAAACACGACATTCTTGATGTAATTCGCACTACAGCTTGAGGCACTTTAGTGTCCCTTCTGGCTAAGTGTCCTCTCTTTTCTTTCTCAGTAGCACCCAGAGTAATCTAAGCCTTTACCCTTTTCCTCCAGCTAAGAGGATTACTATCAAATATTTCTAAGACGTAGTATTTCTAAGACGTATTTTACTTCAGAAATAGCAACCAGCATCTGAAGTAGAAGTAAAAATATTTAGATTATTTTAAGAAAAAGAAACAAAAATCTGAACTTTCTACTGAACTTTCTTTTGTGGTATGCATATAAGCAGTTTTACACGTTGAAAAAATAGCATAGTGTTCCTAAAATTTCAAATAATTTCAGCAGACAGTAGAACAGTTGATTTTAGATGGCAAAGAAAGAGTACAGAATTAGAATCTGCACGGTACAACAATATTATTCTCTTATTTCTTTTGTCAAAATGGTAAAATGAAGTAAGAGATTTTGAATACTATCTGGAAACTTTTCAAACCTGTAGAAATTTAGAGTGGTTATGTAATCGAATTGCAGGAGAGAATAAGGAGGGGAGAGGGGCGTAAGCATTAGAAATTCTTCAAAATAAGCATACATTTTGAATCATTCTGTATATGATATCCTTCATATTATATTTTCAACATATCTACAATGGTTACGCACTGGATATTATCGTAATATGCATCCTACAAGAAAAAAAAAAAATATATATATATATATATACTCTCATATAAATCCAGTATAAGTCTGCTTGCCTAAATAAACTGAATAAATGCTGTATTAAATTTGGTATAACAATCAACAATAAAAAGACGAAATGTGAACTGCATCCTGAATGGAGAACTTACAGAAGAAGCATAATATTTCAGCTATTCAGGCACAATTTTTAGTAAAGTTGGCAAATTTAAAATTTTAAATATGGAAATAGACAACAGAATTAGCAAAACTGGTATGGTAGGAAGGAAAAAGAACAAAGTTTCATGGAATTAGAGAAATTATTCAAAACACTAAAACTAGCTGTATACAAGACAGTGTTCGAACCAGTTTTAAAAAATTATGGATCTGAAAGCTGGTTTAGAAAAAAAAAACACTATCAGTCTAGAGACCGCAGATATTAGAGAGAAAGATTAGAAGCGTGAATAGAGGGCATCAATGGCAATATCATATTAAAAACAATGATATGAGGAAAGAACTCAACATTGCTAGCATTGAACAATTTGTTAATCTCAATACATTAGGTTTTTTTATTTTATTTATTTATTTTTTTACTGTCAGCAGCGCTTATGTCTTATCAATAATAGAAGATCTCAAAAATAAAAAAATGCTAATATTTTGTTGTAAATCAACTTCTTATAACACAGAGAAGTATTCATTTTTACTCAGGAATTGATAAATTTTTACTACTTCTGTTTTGTCCGATGAAAATGTCCATGTACCATTAAAGAAACTTTCACTTCAACAGATGCTATAATGCAGAAGCCAGAAAAACAGGTGGCTTTGTTTAACACTGAATACGGTAAAAAGACATTTATGTATTGCGATGGCAAATAAGTTTGTTCAGTTTATGCGTTAGTAAAAGTTTACGCCTTTACGAAATTTATCTTCACTGCATTTACTTTTCATATCGGTATCAATGCAATATCATTTCAATTTTCTAGCGAATAACATTTTCAGCGAATTTTTTCTGCAATCAATAGTTCGCGAGATGAATTTTTCTGATTTTTCCTCGCGATGAATTGTTCGGACACGAACATAGCCATATGTAAAAATCGGAAAAAGTAATCATTTGGGAAAATAACTCTTTTACTTAATTATTTATACACAAATATAAATATACGCAAAAGAAGAAATCCATCGGAATCAAATCGGGACTGCGCGGTGGCCACAAGCAGTGGGATACGCGCAGTCACCATAATGTGGAGTTGCTCCATCATGTTGGAAAATGAGGCCCTACACATTCTCAATCTGGGGAAACACAAATTTCTCTAGCATATTTAGGTATGCCACTCTCGTAATCGTCTCCTCATGGAAAAAATGGCTCAACAATGCGATCATGCATGATCGCATTGTTGAGCCATTTTTTCGAACCAACTCGAAAATTCCAAATCAGAAAACTCAACTTTAAGAAACATCTCATCTCTGGAAAATGGAAGACCACAAAAAAACTTGGCGTGAATGTATAAAAAAAAGTTCTCCATCCTAAACTTATTTTCATCAAAACTGCAGAAACCGAGAAGAGAAAAATTCTACAGCTCATTTAATGAAATTGCTGAAAAGGACTTCAGCATCCTACGTTTATCAAGGATGTCAAGTGCAAAATTTGGTAGAACGAATTTCTTAGCCTATTCCTCCCCTTATTAACTGCAATTACATGTTTTCGAGGTTATTCGGGAGATAAGTGCATGCGGTACTCCTGTCTTCCCTACAGATAAATCGCTAACTGTACAATGAAGCAGGATGTACACTTACATTAAATGCTCTAAAATGCAAGAAAATAATTATTACGTTTCAATGACCGCTTCCATATGATGTCTGTATCATGAGTAACGTTCCACATTGTTACTGAACATTTTCTAAACAATAGTTTGCAAGAAAAATGACTTTTCGATGAATTCTTTCATAATTCATCGAAAATTTTTCGGTGAATTGTTTTTTCGATGAATTGCATTTTCGACGAATTGTCGTTCGATGAATTGTCATTCGAGGAATTGGTCATTCGATGAATTGCCTTTTCGACGAATTGCCATTCGTTAAATTGCCGTTCGGCGAATTGTTTATTCGGCGAATTGCTTTTTCGATGAATTGCTGTTCGATGAATTGCATTCGGTGAATTGTCTTTCGATTAACTGTTTTTCGATGAATTTGCCGGTAACCAAAAATACTCTTTACACTCGATTCCGGTTACAATCTGTGACAGTCAGGTTTCGCTAATGCTCTTACGCCAAAACGCATTTATGGCGAATTTATAGTATTAACAGAGAATGCAATAGTTGTTATGGGTGGTTAATTAAATTTTATGTAAATAGTTACTAATTTAAAAGTGTCGAGCATCTTGGCATTGTTTTATATTTCTGTAAATTACGGGAAAAAGAACAAAATATAAAAGTAACAAAAAACGATCTGCGATGAGGTGCGCAGCAAAAACTGACGAGTGGCTGGGAATTTTCTGGAAGGCGTATCTGTTTGGGCCCAGTCGCCGTGGTTCACCTTCTTTATCTTTCTTATCATCGTCCAGTTACTCGGTCTAGAATTTTGGCTGTGGAGTTTCTCTGCAAGTTTTCGCAACTGCACGTTCCACATAGCAAATGATGAGATGACAAATGGAAATAAAAAAGAAACTCTCTGAAGATCCTCTTCTGTTTAACTGACGACGAATCATCTCTAAATGAAAAGTAAGTTTAACCAAGACTGCAAGAGTGGTATTGAGAAACGCAGCTCCTGCAGATGCCCAATTCGGCATTCTTTTAGTTGCAATCTTTCGTGTCAGAATAGCAGCGGCCACAACGTCAGTATTTTCAACGGTTGCGATAGAAGCTGGTCCTCCTGAGTGTGGTAAATCAGAATCATATCCACGTATTAAATTTTAAAATACAATCAATTATTAACTTTAATTAATTATTTAATTATTTAAAAATTTAAAATTTAAACTATCATATAGTAGGTTTTTAAAATATAATCAATAAATTCTTATAAGTGACATTCTGCATATGGGATTATTGTATTTTATGTGGTATCGTACATGTAATACTATCGGACATGTAATGTAATACACAATTGTGATGTTTAAATTAAGTTTCTTTACTGTCTCGCAACATTGACGGTGGCGCCATCTTACGCCATCTATTTCAAGTAGCGCGCGAATATTAGAACGTGTTTCGATTTCAATAAATTTTGATCACCTTCGCTATATTTCCAGCATGATAATGTAGCTTCCGTAGTTCTGTTTATTAGACGAATGGTGTTCACTTCTTGAAGAATGAAAAAATATGATTTTATCAACTTAAATATTTGCCCCTTTTTATCATGTACATTATTTTGGAGAGTTAATAAGAGTGTATTATTGACCTGATCGACTTTCAAATGCAAAATTGCAGGAAAATGCTCAAAAATGAATGTATTCTTCAATTATCAGTTTTTTTAATACGTTCAGGTATAACGTTTTCCACCCAATCATGGGTTGGTGATAATTTGTGTGGAAAATCTTGCTACCAGAACCGATCAGATTGTGCTCGATTTCTTTTCACCTCTGCACTCTCAGAATTTCTCATCATTTCTGATATTTTCGGTCGACGCCTTTCTTACATTCGTTTCTTCGTTTCTGCAGAAACTATTAGACCATAATAGACTAAGAAGCTAATCAGTGATTTTTTTTAAAAAAACTCATCTAGAAATTAGAACTTCATAAAGTCATACAGTTCGCTTTTCTAGAAGATAAGGCTGTATTTCAGAGGGTTCATTTTTTTTTTTTTAAGAAGCAAAAGTGGCTACGTTTGCAGTTCTTAATATCAACTAATGTGAAACCACAATGCAAGGTAATAATTAATGCGCAAGTCCTAAACTTACCTTTTTTTAACTCATTCCGTCTCTTGTCTTCTGCGTGTTTTTCATTCTGCAGAAGTCGCAATCGGGCTAGAAGAACACACGCAGTTTACTGATATAACACACGGGCCTCATGGCCTTAGTTGCTTCTGTCGTAATTCCAATTGAGAAAATAAGAAACCCTGTCGTACATCACTTTTTCATATCTGTCCAGCAGCCACCCTCTTATCCACTTAACCAGTGTCGTGTCCATCCCCATTTCCTCCAATTTGCATAACAGAGTTCCATGTGATATTCTCTCAAATGCCTTTGCAAAATTCAGCAGAATCATCTTGTATCTATTTGCTTTATCCAACCTAATCATCTGTTATTCTATTATAAAAAAGTTAGTAAATTACTAAGGGATGCCCGATTCTTCACAAAGCCTTGTTTACCCTCATACAGTATCATATTTTTATCTACCCATGCTTGAATTATTTTTTGATCAATTTTTCTAATACTTTTTCCACCACGCCGAAGATAATGATTGGTCAATAATTTGATAACTACAGTCGTAGAACCTTCATTATGCAAAGGAATTATTTTGCTCTCTTTCTACTCCCTTGGAACTCTACCAGAGATGACACTTAAGTTAAATAACTTAGTCAAAAGCATTGCCATTTCCCTTGTACATTCTTGCGAAACCCTAGCTGATATCCCGTCTAATCCCACAGCTGTATTTACATTAGATTATGCAATATCCTAAGAACCTCCATTTCATCTACGTCTTTTCGTCACCTAGTTTAAAGCATAACTTCACTAGGATGATATACCCTTTCAAAGTGGTCACTCAGCAACTCAACTGTTTTGTCTGCCTCTGTCACCTCATGACCGTCATCATCTGGCCTCCTCGGCTAAATTCTTCTCATAATCTGATTCTAGTCATCTTTTTTGCCTGAGCCTTGCACTGCTCATGGGTTTGCTGGTCACCTTTCTCTTTGTATACACTTCAGAGCATTTTCTTCTTCTGCAGCACGTGCTTAATGATACTACTTATCCATATAACTCCTATCTGATTAACCCTCTTTAACTTAGGTGTACAATTTAATATTGCTTCTTCTAAATGACCCTTAACTATATCCCATGCACTACTAACATCCTTATCCTGCAGTGTTTTATGCCATAGCCCAGATTTAAAGTTTCTCTTAAGCTTGTAATAATCAAAGTTCCATAAATACCCTTTCTTGAGAGGGTATTTGTGGAAGTTTTGTATTTCATGTTTTACAATCTCCCAAGTTAAGACAACATGGTCACTTTCACCAATTGGAAGCAATGTAGCCACCTTGGTTATGGATAGCTCTTCTGATCCTGTGACTAGGTCCGAAATTCTCTCGCCCCCTAGTCCCCTCCATCACATGCTGCCTTAAGTAATAATCTCTCTCTCAGCAGGTGTATAATTTCCATTTCCTTCCTGCCATGTGATATTTTTTCCTTCAACTCTGTACATTCAAAGTTAAAGTTCCCCATAATAATCGCTCGATCTGGATACCTGTCTTCCAGATCATCCGCGGAATTCTTAGCCTATAGCAACAACCAATGCGATATTTTGTCGCATTTTACTCGTTCGTACACGAAACGACTCAAAAGAACCGACATCTGCCTGCCTGACTCCGAATCGTGTTGTCCACAATTCATCCGCTCTCATCAGCAGTACCGCACCTCCTGACCTGTCTATTGTTAGCCAAGTCTCACTAAAACCAGTAACGTTCGGTGCACTAACCAATGCCAAAACCTCCTCCCTCTTGTTCCTGATACTTCTGGCACATTAGTATATAGAAACGGCAACATCCCTTTATTCCCACACCCACCTTTACTTTCTGAATTGACTACCCTATTCAATAATTTTGCTTGAGAGACTAGATTCCTCACTTGGTCATTCTCACTCGCTTCATGGGGTGCCTTCACACAAACTCACTTGCTTCCATTCTAATTGCTTAAGTTTTCCTCAATTTGCGCTTTTGCATGCTCGGTGAAGAAGGCTCTCACGAAAACCATTTAGATGCCGTCTATCTGCATTGTACAAATTCTTATTTTCATCAAACACAGAGCCTCAAATCCTACAGATGCCTAATTGGGCGTTCTTTTATTTGCAATCTTCACGTCAGAATAGCAGCATCCACCACGTCAGTATTTTCAGTGATTGTGATAGAACCCTGAGTGTAGTTAATTAGCGACATTTCCACGTATTAGGTTTTTTAAAATTTAGTCAATTATTAATTTTTAATTAATGATTTAATTATTTTAATATTTAATATTTAATATATATCGTCTATTAGGTTTTTAAAATTTAATCAATAAATTCTTATAAGAAATGCCATTCTGAATACGGTATTACTTTATTTTATGTTGTACTGTACAAGTAATACATACGCTTGATGCCTGAATTAACAATTCTTTAGTTCCTCAAAGAAGTGACGGTGGCGCCATCTTTCGTCATGCACTTCAAGTAGTCTTCGAATATTAGAAGTTGTCTCGATTTTGATTATATTCGCTACATTTTCATCATGATAATGTATCTTCTGTAGCTCTGTTTATTAGAACAAAGGTGTTCATTGATCCCTTCATTCTTGAGGAATGAAGGGATCAAGTAAAAGCAGTATCTTTTACTTGATTTAAAAACAGTAAATTTGTTCATTTTTTATTATGTGCATTTTTATGGAGAGTTTTAATACGAGTGTGTTATATTTGGATCAACTCTGCAATGCAAAATTTAGGAAAGATGCTTAACATTCATTAATGTTATTTTTCTTAAAGTTTAATATGTTCAAGCACAACTTTTGCTCCCTGTTTATGGATTAGTTTCAAGGATATTTAAAACCTTGCTGCCAGAACTAATCAGAGTTTGCACTATTTTTTCTTTCCCATTGCACAGTCAGCATTTTCCACATCCTTCCCGATTTTTTTAAAAAAATTTACATTTGTTTCATTAGGTTTTGAGCAAATATTACACCATCTGTCCATTTTTGATGGTGTCCAAATGAAGGCATTGCTAATTACAGCGGCTGTCCACCATCCCTTTTTGACCATGGTCTGCTTTTCCCCAATTCCCTCGCTTAGCTGTATTTTTCAATTGAATAGTTTTTATTTTTGGACATCATTTAGCATCTCTTCGGATCTTACCTTCGCTTATTCATCCAACGCTCTCTTTTCTTATTCTGTCGTCTGCTATTTGTGAGTTTTAAAAGTCCCCGCCTCCTCCACTTTTATTAGACAGCCATAATCTATGAACCCGATGAAGTGAAGCCTGGAATTACTCGGTGGATGCAAGCCATGGATGCAAAACTGATACAACGTTGCATCCACTGCGCTTCGACTATAATCATTTTTGTGTTTTCTTACATTTACAGGGCCCATTTTTTTTTAACTTCTACGTGAAAAATATTATTATTGAAGGTGACATTTTTTACGTTGAAGTTTTAATTCTGGTTCCGTACGCAAATTTGAACCATTTATTGTCTATTATTTTTCCTTGAAATTTAGACACTACTGCATAAGCCAAACTTTCATAGAACTTTTTTCACTAAACATCCGCACTGCGTGAATTAAGCAATCATCCCATTTCTCCAGATGATTTTTCCGTATAGTTTAAGATCATCCATATACAATTGATGTGACGCATTACGAGAAAGGGCTTAATCTTTATGGACAAGGAGAAGGCTCTCCATCTACTCGATAAGATAAAAATTAAAAATGTCATATAACTGATTAAATTTTGCACTTCAAAGAGATGGAAAATGTACCTGTGGAAAACCTGTTTGTTGCACATTTCTCCATCTGCATTCTCCTTAAAGATGTTGTTTATTATAAAGGAATCAAAACCAGAATTGCTGTCAAACGAATCGGTGAGAGAACTGATTCAAAGTTGCCTTGGATATGAAAGGTGAAAGCAAGCATGAATACCTTTATGATTTTGGATCTCTGGAGGGGGGGGATACCCTAAGCTTTATATAAAAGAAGCTGATCCCTTGATTACGATGTTTATTGCAATTGAATTTGTTTAATTGAAGAATTTTAATTGAATATTTATTTAGTACAGAATTCAGCATCAAGATATTCTTAGATTAAAAATGTGACGCTCACGAACAATACACGCGCATGTAACAGTCAGAATAGAGAACATCATAAAAAGGAAAGCTTGAAAAAAGGCAAAAACAGGAAACTTGTCCCTGTATCATATTCCGAGGGAATGATATCCTTTTCATTGGATCATCCCCATTCTTTCTGAAGTAATCAATCTAGAATTAGTTGTAAAGGAATCAATCCTACAATAAACAACAAAGGAGATAAAGTAAAAAGTGAGGTTATTATTAATATTAATATTTTGTAACATAAAATCACTAGTAATCATAAATTTAATAATAATATTAATAATTATATTATTATATTATTATTAAAATGTAATTAATAATAATATTAATTACATTTTTTTATCTTTAATGTTCATGCATACATACTATTTACATTGTATACATGTGCACATATGTGTACGAGTGCGTACTTGGGCATAGATTACAGGCATAATACATCAAAATAATAATTATCATCATCGTGAGCATGGAGTTATGATATACACATTTATATACACCATTAAATATTTTCGGTTCACTAAGCTAAGACGTTTGGTGCATCCATTTTGTTTATAAATGTATAAAATAAAATGTTTTTAACTAGCTAAATAATTAACAATAGAATCTGCATATGCAGGAACACGAATGCGCAAACAATTCAGTGTACAATACAATAATATTTATAAAAATTAGTGGATATTAAATCCAGTATTATTTCAACGCCGAATACAGAAGCTGTAAATTACTACAGAATTAATATAATTAATTAACTATAATTAATACAGAATTCATATAACAGAACAATAACCATCGCAATAGTTGTTTGCAAATATAGTTCACAGTCACACAAGGTAGTGTGACTGTGATTACACAGTCACACTACCTTGTGATTACATGCTGCATATATATATATATATATATATATATATATATGCAGCATGTAATCACATATTTATTTATATATATTTATTTATTTATTTATTTCTCCTTTTTTATTTGACCAAGTGTTATCTTTATCATACGGCTATTTACATTTAGACTATTCACGTATTATATTTTGGGTTTAGTACAGAATGTTATATACTAATAATGACAACAATAATTATTATTATCATCCTTATTGTTATCGGTTATACAAGCCTTGGAAGTTAATTGTAGTGATTGGCTAATGAGGATTATTTGATTAAGCCGTGCTAATCCAACCAAATTCGAAGCTAGGATTAGCTTTTATGAATAATTTTTAAGCAAATTATTATGTCTGAAATAAATTCCAAATTATGCCGTACAATTCAGGAAAAAATACTTCAATCGATATCTTGCACAGGGGTCAGTGCCGTCCCGAATATCGTACTTTTCAAAATGTGCATTCATAGCGGAGAACAGTCCATGCATTACTATTCGTAATAATAGTAATTCAAAATCGAGGAATAGTTTACAGTTACTGAGGTAAAACGTCTGCTTGGTTTTTTTTGTTCAAAGTTCGTTCAAAGTGTTAACGTAAAGATTTTTTCTAACGTATACAAATAGAAATACGAATATCCAACGCGAACAAATCGCACGATTTCGTTTCTGTGCATTACAAATACACAGTAAAAAGTAGATGTTTAGATGGATGTACACACTACGAGCAACAGCATAATTTATTACCATTCATTAAAATTACCAAGCAATATGATAAAAATTTGATAACTCGGTTATAAAGGATACTTGTGGACGTATTCCTATTAAGAAATACACGAGAGCGAAGAATATGCAACCAGAGATGAAGCTGCCTGTCTTAAGAAAAGTAATACAGGGTGTTCGGGATAAATATGACATATTTATAATTAATTATATTTTTCCGTAAGTTACATGTATTAACACACACTTCTCTTCATTTAAAAGTTTGGACCCTTCTTCATTCATATACAAGATGTCAGAAAGGATGGATAGCTGGAACCCACCTGAATCATGGAAGAGAATAACTTGTATCATGATGATTCGTGCCCGCCATCAAAATAAGGATATTACGACTGCTGCCCAATGCTCCCTGAATACAGTAAAAACAATCAGGCATGAACTAGAGACTTGCAATGGTGACTACGAGGATGTAGCAAGAAGAAAGATCCCTAGCAGACGATCTGATTGCGTTCGTACAGCAGAATTCCTCGCAAATCTGCAGGAACAGGTGTTGAAGAACCCTGGCATTGGAATTCGGGCTTTGTTCGTGGAGTTGCTAACTGTAGTCAAGCCCTGGATAACAAGGGTAGCCAATGGTAGGCCGTATGTATGGCAGCAGGATTCGGCCCCTTGCCACACCTCTGGGAAAAGTCAAAAATGGTTGTCTGAAAATTTCTACGACTTCACCAGTCCAAATGTTTGGCCTCCAAACTCCCCAGACCTTAACCCCATGGATTATTTTGTATGGGGCGCAGTTGAAAAAGACACCAATCGCACTTCCAGTAATACAAAAGCCCAGTTAATGGATAAAATTAAAACAGTTTTTGCGGCCCTTCCCAGGGAGACTGTAGCATCAGCTTGTTCGAGGTTCCGAAGCAGAATTGAAGCTGTGATCGATGCTAATGGTGGTTATTTTGAGTAAATCTTGTTGATAGTATTGTAATTAACTCTGCCTGTAATGTTTTTTTGTCAATTCATTAAATTTAATAGATACAAAGAAGATTTTCTTTTTCCTTACGAAACTGTCAAATTTATCCCGAACACCCTGTAAATTTAAGGATCGCACACAGGGAAAATTTTCTATAGATGACATAATATGGATCATGTAATATACCTTTAAGGGTCAAGCATCCTGTTAGCGGAGTTAAATATACATATTTGGAATGCCGCTTTAAATGTGTGAATAGCAAAGAACTGGAACTAATTGGCCTTCGTTTATTGAAGTCCTACAAGCCTCGTTACTGTTGTTTAACTTTATTCTCTCACGAGCTGATTTTCAACACTTCGCGCGATATATTTCAATTTTATATTTTTTAAAACACTCGAATATTTTTCGCAAAGGACTAGTACGGAGACTGCGCTTTGTAGAAAAAGGGAAAACTCTATCGGTTCAGAAAAGAATCACATTTTTGGCAAGCCAGCAAATCGGTAGAAGTAACCCGAGCGAGGCAGTTGTGTTATGATGATACAATATTATCGGTTAGCATACAGCGCCGAGTATTCCATCCACCTCAACAGTCAGTGCGCTGATTATAATCACTGTTGTCATAATTATTACAACAGTGACTCACTTATTTAAGGAGAAGGCATCTCTTCCCTGCGAAAGAATAAAGGATTATGAAAAGAGCCTCTGAGCAATCTTTCTATCTCATCTTTTTATTGCGTGTGTTTTCACCAGCAAAGATGAAAAGCAGTACAAGCTTTTCTCCGGATTTTTAACGAACGAGTAAGGGTGGCTGGTAATCTCGGATTGAGCACAACTGTTATTGGTTTATACGAAAAGAGAATGACGACGCAGTTTCATGTCAGCTGGGAGTAAAACAAGCTCCTCCCTCTCTCCCCTGTTTTCGAATGGAAGCAGTGAGCTAATGGAGCAAACCCCCAAAAAGGCATCGTCAACGTACGAAATATGAACGGAAAAGAAGTGGGACCATCAGAAAAACGAGAGAAGTATCAAAAACAGGAGAGATTCGTCTGAATGACAACCACGGGTCAGGAAAATGAAGGTGACAACTAGTCCGTTCTTTTCCCTTTCTACTTCGATGTTTACATCTACGACAAGCACCACTTTTCCATTTTATAAATATATGTCAGCCGTCATCTTTAGTCGCTCTAAAACTTCTCCATTTCTTCATTCTCTGGGGAAGTAGGCACAAATAAGATTCATTATCCGTTTTGTTTTTCTAATTTAATTTCTCCCCACAAAACTCTACTTGAAAATGCATTCCAGTTAAGAAGTTTGTCTTCATGTCTTGTGTTGAATGCTCTTTCTACTGCTTCCTCTCCTTAATCAGTATTGCCTAAACATGACATTCTTTACTTATTATTTAGGTAAAATAGCATCTTTTTTTTGTCTTTTCTTTTCGCCAATAATATTTACGCGGTACTTGTTTAATTCTTCTGCAGCTAAGTTTCGTTTCAGTGAATACTCCTTATACTGATGGTCTCGATCTTCATTTCATCTGATGTGGGGATTCTTCTTCTTCTAGATTTTGATTTTAGATTTTGGGCATCATTTGATTGGAACTAAATCAAATGATGAGAGAATTGCATTATAACTAGAGAAAGAGCTATGTAAACATAATTAAATAAGAAATTAGAAAAAAAAAAGATACGGTGAATTTATGCATAAATTCGAAGAAGATATTAATGGGAACCAGAAAGTGTCATATGGAGTACGGAGGGATGGAGGAAAAGGCAGCTGAGGACCCATATTTTATAATAAAAGGAGATGGACATACGATAACTACGGACACGGACACACACACACACACACACACACACACACACACACACACACACACACACACACACACACACACACACACACACACACACACACACACACACACACACACACACACACACATTAGGATATTATGCCAACATTATTTTATAGATTTGTTAATCAGATAAAAGTCACAGTGAACTGAACTTGGAATGAAGTGAATGTAGTTCTATCTGAGAGAACGAGAGGAAGAAACGTTTCAGATTGAAGAAGTGTTAGGGAAGATTAAGAATCGAAAACCCCTGAGATCAGTGGCTTCCCCATTGAACCGATCAGAGCTTCTAAGTAGTACACGATTGAAATGGCGATGGGACATCTTTAGGCTGCTCTAGAGAAAGAATGGGATCCCTCTGACGAATTGACGGAGGGGATTATTGTTTGAATACACACAAAGGAGGCTCAAGGTGGGCAACAACAAAAGATTAACGTCATTGTGTGCACAAGCTTTCGAAACGATAATAGTAAGATGAATTCTTCCTTCCTGCATTACGCTTACACGCGCCATCATAGGTCATCCTTACTTACTTAGTGTCCTAAGTGCGTGTGTATTGCGTGTGTTCTTCTGATCAGTTTGTGCGTTTTTCGGAAAGAAGAACCCGAATTCAAGGAAAAAACAAACAAACTTTCTAACCGCACGAGACCAGCTAACTCAGGTTGAGGTGAAAACTCCCGATGAAGTGTGCGTCGATGGGATTCGAACATTCAATCTTGGATTCAGTATCCACTAAATTTGTATTTCTTTTCAGCCAAAGGGCATAACCGGAACTGACTGAGCGGCGGAGGCTGCTGCTAAGAAGAAAAAGGAAAATATTAGAGGATAGTCAAAGAGAAACTGTTCATTTTGTTTTAGTTGTTAGGAAAATTATAAATAGCATCGGGAATTCTGTGAAAGCCTATTCGTGTCATTCCTTGATTTGACAATTTGATTGGGTTCAACGGGAAAACGTTTCGGAAAGATAGGCATGGGAAAAGAAGAAATAGCTCTGATCAAGAACGTGTGAACATGTAAGAGCTGTACGAAGACTAAATTTGGTGATTCGGAGTGATTTACATTTAAAATGGACTGCTACAAGAACGAGTCATCTCCATTGCTCATTGCGGGGTGTTGAAGGGACATTCCATCACCTCTTGACCTCTCGAGCATTTACAGAAACAGCGAAGTTGCAAATGAGCTCCAAATCATCGAACGATGCAATTTGTGGACGTGTCTGGTGAACATCGGACTTTCCACCTGCACACAAATTCCCTTTAATAAATCCAATTTTGCTGATGTTTTATGTTTTTTTCTTTTTAATGAATCTACGCAAGAGCGATGTTCCCAATTTGCTAAAAATCAGTTAAACAATGTGACAGGTGTTGACAACGGAGGAAATCCTTCACCTTTCATTACTGCCCAAGTTTCGTCTACTCGAACACCATCGCGCTAACTAAGCTGAACATTTCGAGTATTTCTTCGTTTAGTGGACAGAAGTATTAAACAGCACACAGCCTGCTCTGCTAAACCTGAAGTGAAAAAAAGTAGCAGCTCGCTTTGGAAAGAGACAAAATCTCGACTGCACTTCCGTTCTTTTGCTCCTCCTCACTCCTTCTTCTACTTCTCTTAGGGCAGACACTTCGAATGAGCTAATTGTTCATCCGATGTATGCTATTTTAGAAAACACAAGGGGACGGCTGCTCTATTCGCAGCGTATTCTGCGGGTCCCGTCCTACAATTGATTCCAACTGAGTTTGGAATGTGCTGATTGCTTAAGTTACATCGGGCAGAATTTCAACCTAGTCTGAAAAATCAAGGACGGGTGGGTGACTTCCAGGGGATACTCCCTCTAGCAAGTGCAGAATTTGAGCATCTGCAGCAGCGAAAACAAGACAGATATTTATTAAACTTAATGTCATTAAAATAGCGGCGGTTGGCGAGTGGCAGTCAAACCTCATACATTCTGAGTGATTGCCTCACTTTTTTCAAAAATAAAAGCACTTACGAGATTCGTTTATCCCTAAGCTAGTTGAAAAGATGTGGCCAACAGGGCGGTCATCACGAGAACTTGACCAACACAGAAACGGCCACATGCGTAGTTTGGTCAATGATTTAGTGAGACCAGTAGAGGTGTGTGTGTGTGTGTGTGTGTGTGTGTGTGTGTGTGTGTGTGTGTGTGTGTGTGTGTGGAGAGAAGTAGGTGGAGGACGCACAGATTTTTTGAAGATGTTTTGGTGTGTTTTTCGAAGCGTGCCCAACGAATGAATTGTATTTGTGGTTTTCAAGGATTTCCGCTTAGAGTGACCTGCACCGGCGTTAGAAATCATCGCTGAATCTCTTAAGAGGACGTTCTGGTTTTTGTTCGTTCCTAATGGTCTGTAATTTAAGTCTTGTTTTGGTAATTTGTTTCTGTTTTCATTCTTCTAATGTGTTCTGTCCATTTATGTTTATACTTTTTAATTTTTCTTTACTGATTTCTGGTTTCATTCTTTCATACTTTCTTCATTTCTTTTGTGATCGCATAGAGCAGTGTTTCTCAAAGTGTGGTACGCGAAACCCCCCGGGGGTCCGCGAAAGGTCTTCATGGGGTCCGTGGCAATTTTCGTCTATGCATCATTAACGCATGGAATAAAATTTAAGTTTGAGATCGTAAAACGTTCCTATTGTATCACTGAATAAGGTACAGAGACATCTGCAGGCTGTGCAATATGTTTCTCAACAAACAGTGCAATTAGAGACAACTGGAATAAAAACGGCACTAACTAATGAATCGCATGATCCCTCCCACATAAAATGCTGTAGAGTAGACAATCAAAACCATATGGTGCACCGGCAACATATGGTTTTGTTTGAGTGAACGTGTTAAAACGAAGAAATACATAGTGAATGTGTTGCAGATATTATATAAGGAATTCGGTTGAAGAGAATTAGCATTTCGACTGAACTGTCGGCTTGCCTTTGTCAATTAGTAGGGCGATCTTTTGTTAATACCGCACCAATCATATGAACGTCTTCATAGCTGCTTTATTTCTACTGGCCTACCATTGCTGCCTGTTTTGAGTTCTGATTTCACTAGCCATTCGAAGGACTGTTCGTTAAATATGGTGTTTTATTTATCTTTCAAATTCTTAAGTATGGATCACTGGTTAAAGACTGGATTTTTAAAATGCACCAAAGAGAGGAATATAGTAGATACAAGTAGCTGTGAGCAACAAGAAAATGTTGATATTGCATCTGGATCAAGTGAAATTGATAAGTGTATGTCGTCTGACATCTCTTAAGAACCAACTAGGAAGAAGATGAGAAAACTTCGTAAGTACGATATAAATTACTTGAAATGTGGATTTTCATGGACGGGAAATGAAGAGGAACCTATTCCATTATGTGTAATTTGCGGTGAAACTTTAAAAAATGAAAGCATGAAACCATGTAATTTAAATCGCCATTTTGAATCGAAACATAATGAATGCAAGGACAAACCTGTCGAATTTTTTCAAAATAAAGTAAAAAATTTAAAAGAATCTCAAAAAGTGATGTCGATCGTGTCAGCAGGTGAAAACATGAAGGCTTTAGAAGCTTCATATCGTGTGTCGCTATTATCAGCAAAAAGTGGTGCAGCGGAAACAATTGGTGAAACTTTGTTCAAGTTTGCAGCAAAAATAATAGCGGAAATTATGATCGGAGATAATGCAAAAAGATCTTTTGATCGGATTTGCCTTTCAAATATTACCGTTCATCGAAGAATCACTGAAATGGCTGAAAATATAAAACAACCATTGTTATCCGATATACGTAAGAGTCGTTATTATGCGTTGCAGGTAGATGAATCCACCGACAACATCAAATTTGCAAATCTTCTAGTGTTCGTTAGGTACGAAAAAAAATCAAAACCTTCATGACGACACCTTTTATATTGCCAACCCTTGTCAGAACATGCAACAGGAGAAGAAATATTGAACAGTATAAATACCTTTATGCATCAAAACCAGCTTGATTAGAAAAGTTGTCTTGGAATAAGCACGGACGGAGGAAATCCATGGTCGGATCTATAAAAGGGCTTGTTTCAAGGATTCAAGCTTTTGCGCCAAATGCAAAGTCGACATCGACACACTTCTGCATACACAGGGAGGCTTTGGCTACACATATGATGTCAACAGACCTTAGAAAAGTTCTTGATGAAGCTGTAAAAATCATAAATTATATTAAAGGTCGTCCTCTAAACGCCAGACTTTTCTATCAACTTTGCAAAGAAATGGGAAGCAACTATACACAACTTCTTTTCCATACCGATGTGCGTTGGCTTTCTCGTGGAAAAGTCCTTACTCGTTTAATTGAACTTCGGAATGAACTACAAGTTTTTCTTGATGAAAAGTTCGAATTGAAAAAGCATTTACATAATTGGAAATGGTTCAGTCAATTAGCATACCTGGCAGATATATTTACTGTATTAAATAGTCTTAATTTATCTTTACAAGACAAGGAAATTTCTATATTTCATGTCCAAGATAAAGTGAACGCCACGTTGGCAAAAATGAAGTTATGGCAAAACCGGGTTGGTAATGGAGAATTTGGCGCGTTTCCATCGCTTCATGAATTGCTCGCAAGTTCAAATGATCAAATTGATGATGATGTAAAAATTACTCTCATGCAGCATTTAAAAAGCTTACAAATGAATCTAGAAAAGTATTTCCCTGAATTGGACATTAATATTGAGTGGATAAGATACCCTTTCAATAAAAACAAATTTATGCCAAAGGGTCTCTCGTCAATAGAAGAACAACAACTTTTAGAACTAGCTTCTAATGGTTTCATAAAAAATAAATACAGTGAGAATACGTTATCATCATTTTGGTTAACAAATACAGAATGAATTTCCTGAATTAACAGATAAAGCTCTAAGGTTCATTTTTCTATTTCCAAGTCCATATCTGTGCGAAGTTAGATTTTCGGCCCTTGTAGATATTAAGAAGAAGAGGAATCGCATTATAGATGTCGAACCGCATCTGAGATTGAAATTAACAACTATAGAGCCAAATTTTGCTGAAATTTTACCTCACCATAAGCAAAAACTCCTCTCATTGATGATAAATTATTTCAAGTAAGTAAAACTTTATAGTATCTTTATGAAGTTTCTTCTATTAAAAATAAATCATATTTTTTGTTTACATGAACATATAAATACAATTACAATAGATATTTAATTGTTAATATTTTAAATTAATTTATTAATTTTAATTAATATATTCGTTTTAAGTAATTAATTAATTTATTTTTAATTAATTAATTTATTTCTAATAATGAAAATTTAAGAAGGGGTCCGCGGATATCTGAAGTTTTAGAAACACTGGCATAGATTATACTTTGAAGTTTTGATCATAAATTAATTTCCGCTGTTATTAATCTTTGTTTGTCTTTAGGTTTTATCCAGATTTCACCTTCATACAATTAGAATGGTAGGGCTAACGTATTGTTTACTTTTAGTCTGATTTGCTTTTGAAGTAGTTAAGTTTAATTTTTTGTATCTTTATTAAACAATTACAAAAATATTTGTCCGTGTTCCTCTTCTGTCTTTCGTGTGGAGAATAACAAAGTAGCAGCAGCGTTGTTCAGGCTGAGCGCACAAATTCGACAGATTGCTTCTTTTGAGATTACCACCGCACTGAGGTGTTCATTGATAACAATTTTACGTTATTATTGATGAGGAGTACTTTTTTCTTCCATGTGAATTCATCTGTTCAGTTTTTCTCCATTTAGGATTGAACATTGAACCATTTGCGCTCTTTCGCAGGGGGTGTTGCGAGAGATTTCGGGAACTGTGGAGATACAAGTGTGGTCACGGAAAACAAATCTTTTCAGCGAGGATGATGCAAATTGCATGATGAGACGCAAGTTAAAATTATTTATTCCTATTTATGTTATCGCTGCTCATGGAAAAGTTTGAGCATTTTTCTTCTAACCATCATAAATCGTGCAATATGCAGTTACCTAAACAAAAAAAAGGAAGAATTAAGGAACCCACAAAAATGCATGTGATGTTTATTTAACTTACATCAAGTGGATAATCAGAGAATGTACGAAGAGTGTGTTTCACCTGCGAACGAGGGAGCAAAACCAAAAACTGCTGGGCAACATATTCACTGCTCTTCTGTGCTGGTGACGTATATTCCTCCCAGGAAACGCCACAGGTGAAGAAAACACATCTGATCTTATCTAGCGAAGTGGATATTACAAAGGCATTGAGAGAAAAGTTGAGATTTCTTTTTCCTAGTGAGAAGGTAAGAGCACTGTCGTTTAGTACAGCGAGGTTCACAAGGTTACTATCACACTACAGCTGTTGGTGGGTAGAGTATGGCTAGGGTATTTCTACACTGCTTGGAAAGAAGATGACGGACACCATCATGTTAGCAACAAGCAGCCCCCAGCGTAATAAATGTAGGACTTCCTTTCTCCGCGATAACTGCATCAGTCTTACGGGGCATACTTTCGACATGCGTACAATAGCGATCAATGTGAATTTTGGATCATTCTTTCTGTAGACATGTAATGTCGTGGCGGCGGGTGTAACCTGACCTCTCCCAGTTCATTCCCATGGATGTTTAATAGGGTTGAGAGCAGACGGCCTCTGTGAAGGCAGGTCAAGTGTTGTTACGTTCAGGTCCACAAACCATGCAGTTACAACAGCACCCTTACGACACAATGCTGAAAGAAAAAATGGTGCATTCCGCGGAAACGCTACAAACCAGGATGCATTTCATTGTGCAGAGTGTTCAGATACCTCTCAGAGTTGACTGTTCGTGGCATCACAAACAGAGCTGAGAGACCAAACACGGAGGAAGAGTGCAGACGATCTCACTTCCGAATTTGACGGTTGTGGTTACGCACTCTTGTAAGTGACCTTCACCGGGCATCCGCCACACGCACACCCATCCATCTCCTCGGAAGAAGGTGTAACTTGATTCGTTGCTTCACGCACAGCTTTCCTCATATCTTCAACGTCTCAGTGCACGCTCTTTGCACCACCGAAGACGACGCTGCATGCTGGTTTGGAAAGGAGGGGGGGGTTGGATATTGCTGTCATATCAGGGGAAACTCACGTCGTGAGCCTCGGTTCTGATTGAGCATATGTAGATTCGTGTTCCAGTCGATGCCCGCAGGCTTTATATATTATCCTTTGCAGAACTCTACGGTCACATTCAATGAGTGTGTTGGGTCCTCCACTGCGGGAAGCACTTACAGTTGTCTTCCTGTGCCGAACAATGTGCCGAACAGATAGGCCTACAAGAATGCGTCGTATCACAACGCCTCTTCCACACTCCGTCATTTCAGACGAATGCAGTTGAACTAACTTGGGCGCATCATATTCGTCCAATTTATACTGGTTATAAACACGCGACATGTTACATTGTACGATGCACCTTCGAGAGGGGAATGTCTGTTCACTTCTTTCCAAGCAGTGTATGTTGGAATCTTCCACATACGTACTAACTATCCATGAAATCAGAAGGCTTAAATAAGCGAGAAAGCACAACATCAAGAGTCTTGGCTTACACATTATTCTAAGAAGAATCCATCATGATTGTAATATTCCGTACACTTTTAGAAAAGCACTAGTCGACTTCAGCTACACTTTCTTCTGCTGCAGAAATAGTGAGAAATCGTTGCGAAAAAATGGCTGGCATTTCTTGACTATGCTGTAGTGTTTGCTGGACGCGTCTTTCCTCTTCGACCTTCCAAACAAAAGACCGCTGCAGCTGTCAAGTATCCGATCAGCAGTAACCAAAGAGAGCCTTCAACGTCGCGAATATTCAACGCTCTCGGCGGGCTGCCATGAGATGAAGCCATTCCTTGATTTCGCAGCTGCACCTTGAATACCTCATCTCGACTGAACTTGTCTACGATGCCAGTAGCTGCCAACCTTCTTATTCTGAAAAAGAAAGCAAATTTCTTATTCGTTAGTCATTCAATTTTAGACATCAAATAATCTTCGTCTAGCCACTAGAATCATATGCGAGAAATATCCCCTCTAATGTTGGAGTGTACTCACTTGTCAAGAACAGAGCGCACGCCCTTAGTAACTACGAGAAGAAAATGATTATTAGTATTGTTATTAAGAAAGGACTCCAGGGAGTCAGGAACTCATCGAAGGAATCCACATATTACACACACACCAGCTTCATATTTCTTTTTCAATGCATTCACACTAATTGCACACACAACATCCAACATCAATCCATCCCAATCACGCAGCACCACACGAGAGAAAAAAAATTAGCTTTCATCCTCTTGTCCTTCCCTCACGCTCCATAAAATGACAAATTCCATCAGTTGAAATCCTGTACGACCCTTTCAGAATCAATCATCTCTCCCCTCTTTCTCCTGTGTGGTAGTGTCTGCGGTCTACAAATTCTCAATCTGTCTTCATAATCAGTATTCCAGAATCCTGATATCATTTTTAACACTCTCTTTGCACTCAGTCCACTGTATCAGAATTACCACAGAAACCAGGAGACCGGAGCAGCGCGCGATAATCATAGTGAGGTCTTATCAAGGCCTTGTAAAGATGTAAAATTACATCCTTGTCTTTATGTGAACGTTCGTTTCAGCATTGCAATGATCTCTTGCGTTCTATTTGTAATATTTGCCACATGGCCCCTGAACTTCAACTTCCTATCTATTAACACCCAAAGATCCCTACCCTTATCAGTTTCTTCAAGCATAATCCCACCAATAAAATACGACATTGGTTATCTAATCACACTAAAGTGTATGTCTTTACATTTACTAGCATTGACCTGACATCCATTTTCCCATTCCCACAATTCTGCCATATTGTAATTATTCTGCACGTACGGCATATCAGCAGCATTCTGATTACCCTACTTATCTTCGCATCATCAGCAAATAGCCGTATGTTGCTTGTCAAATCCTTCCCAATATGATTAATTTATAGATTGAATAACAGTGGACCAAGGGTTGGTGTAGAATTTGCTTCTTTAGTAAGCGTCGTGTTTAATGATGTAAAATAGCGTTTCTTAAAGACTTTTGACCGTGACCCAGTTGTTCAACGCATATTACCCAGCGGCACACTAGCTGCATATCCCCACCCTTTTCCAACAGTTTTATTTTACCCAAGAGGTGAGCCATCATATGCCACTGATAAGTGGAAAAGTGCGGAGTTGGTGACATAACGTACAAAATCGTAATATTTGTGACTTGTTTCCCACTGTATGAAGGCGGCTTCACTTAGGATTAAAATATCCGCATGTTTCGCCAGTGCTCTTGAATAGGTGTAGTGAGTACGTTTCAGTGCAGGCCTATCCTGGTCGTATGACAAGATGGGTTCTAATGCAACGTCGTGTGTGGCAAATTTCGTCGTTTTTCATTTGCAGATACATGTAATAGTTTAAAGACGTTTTACGCAGTCACATACGTGAGGAATTGACGTAAACAAAGCGTTTATTTAGGAAAACGAAAAAACTTTATAATTTTCGCAAACGAACAAGTTATTTTGAATAGCCTGGCTTAAGGGGAACACCAGTTGGGTCATCAGTCTACACCATTAAAAGTTTTCAGTGTTTCGTCAATAGGATTATCTCGTTTACGGACAACTGGTACAGCACTGTTCACGTCCCTAAGAACTTTGTCTTTGGATGAAAGAACTGCAACTGCAGTTCTATCCCCAAATGCTTCATGTGGAGTTCTATCTACATATGCCGTCTCCACCGTAACTTCGGTTGTCTGAGTTTGATCTCCCTCGTGCAAATGCTTCTGGTCAAACAAAACGTAAAATGCACGTTCTTCGTACTGGTGACGTCTTTAACGGGGTCAGCTTTCTTCGCTGATGCAGAAGTATCCTCTTGAGTTGGAGAAGCTCTCCGTAGTACTCGCAATCAACATTTCTCACTCGCATTTGGGGCGAGAACAGTGGAGTAAGTTTTACTTGAACTGTCTCTCATTGATTCCTCTCATTCACTCACTGCGTAACGAAAATGCGCGATGGGAAATATTGTGGATCCTGTTTGCATTTTGTACAAATAATTTCCAATTTTACTCCTCATTAGAAATGTCATCGATAATTCTCTCTTTCTCACTCTTCTAAATTAGTTATAACCCGCTATTCAAGACTCCTCCACAGTTGAGGTCCAAGCGCAATAAACAATTTTGTTTTCGTTTTCTTTCCTTCATTACGCGCTTCTGCCGCTGTCGTGTGGAACAGACTTCCCTCTTTTGTGTTTCCTAACGATTATAATCTCCAAGTAAACAAGGGTCCTCATTCTTCTCGCTTTCTGCCCTACCAGGAAGTAACGTGCTGTATGTGGAACAACCTCACATGAACGGAATTGCCACAGTAACAAGAAAACGAGAACCAAGATTTTCCCGACTGGTTAGCACTTTATATGAATAACCGGGGTTGGAAATAAAAGGAATAACAGAAAACATCGAAGACTGAGAAATTTCAGTCGGTTTAGAATGAAAAGAAGAGTGAGAAGTACAGATAGATAGATTTAATTTTATAAAATATACATTAGAACAGTGCTTCCAAAATTTATGGATGCCAAGGTCCCCCCCCCCTGAAAAAATTAAAATATTTCACACCCCCCATAGAAAAAAGATCGTAATATAGACATATGTTATTATAATATTTATTGTTTTTATATTCAAGATTTTACGTTTGTAATCTTTTTTGTGTTTCTTATCAATACCTTTGAAATCAAACTTATATGAATAAGCAATATTTACTAATATTCATTAAGCGCCGAAATACGCAGGAAGCAAAATTTGTGAACCAACACCAATGTGTCATTGTTTCTGTTAAAATATAAAAATGAACAAAAAACAAATAATAAAAGTTTAATACGTTTCTTTTAAGATTAAAAAATCTACTTAGTATTAAAACATTTTAAATGTGTTTTCATTATTTCACGGCCCCTCTAAACAAAAGTTACGGCCCCCAGTTTGGGAAGCGCTGCATTAGAAGATAGGTAAAAAAAGGACTATTTATACATTATAAGTATATAAGTATATATATTACAGAGAAAGAAAGATTTTCCTTTCGGATATACAATACAAAATGCAATAAATGAATCAACGTTGCAATTCAGTTTCACTCTTAGTATTCTTTCAGATGAAGTGTATTGTCGTCCGCAATCCAGAAGAGGGTACCAGTTGAATTCCACTCCTCTATGAATTTCGCGGCAGTTCCTGTTTCTTTTTAGTAATCAGGTTCCAGTGAAAGCCTGCTTTGTAGTCTCCGACGGAGGTAACACGAGGTTTGGGGCCGATTCGGTGATGGATGGGTGCTGGTTATTTCTTGTGTGCTTAAGGTGGAAACTGTAGATGACTGCCATAGCGCAGATGAAGAGGAAATTGCATATTCTGTTTTTGTTCTCTTCTGTATGGACTAATTTCAGTAGTCTTCTTGGCTGTGTGCGTAGTTACATGTACTACAGCCACTATTCAGGACATAGGTATTCATCGCTTTGTTTGCGGGACAGGTTAGATATGTGTGTTCCAAGGTACCTGAAACTTCGCAGAATAGACACAAATCGGTTTCTCTGAGCTGAAATTTGTAGAGATTAGAAGGAGTCGGCAAAATGTTACGCCATAGTCTGCACTGTATGTTGGAATCTGGTTTAGCACACTTCGATTTATATGGAAGATCCCACTGAAAACTGAGTGGCATATGCAGCCTTGTAGATGAGAGGGTTAAGGATGAATATACGAAGGGCGAAGTTGGAGGACCTGACATCAGGAGGTGGTATATTTTCTTGTAGTTGGAAGAAGAATAGGAAGTGAGGCTTCAGTTGATACAAGATGAAATATTGGCTCCGAGCAGTTTTTGGAATGAATACGGATTTCCCGAGGTGTAGCGATATTTGGATAGGCTTTTATAATAGCAGCTTGCATCTGTTGATATTGCTTTTCAGTTTTTGGGTTCTTCATTGGTAGGCTTGTGAATGTTTTCCACTTTAGGGTCTGGGTCAGGAGGTCCCCTATGATTCTTATTCCTGCCCAGTTCCATGTAGGGAAAAGAAAGGGCTCGCCAGTTGTGAGACTTTTGATGTTTCTGTTCGAAAATAGTGGTTCTGTAAGTACAGCTGAGTCTGTTGATCCTGTCAGTGTGCAGGGCCGACTCTACCGACGGTGCAACGCGTGCATTTGCACGGGTAATTTTTTTGGGGGGCGGCCAAAAGAAAGTGAATAAAATGAAGACGTGGAATAAATAATAATAATAATAATAATAATAATAATAATAATAATAATAATAATAATAACAATAATATTGCGTAAGATCGCAGTTTTTATAATAAGTTGACCAGTGACTTATTATGCCCATGATGCTGTTTCTATTTCCGACAATCCGTCGACCAATGATACTCGCGTAATCGAAGCTATGTGAGTTATTCTTCGCTTACTCTCTTTCCCTCTCGCCTCTCCTCTCTATTCCTTGCATATGCAACAATGGAGTCTGCAATAAAACTACGTTTAAAAGTTCGTTATGCGATATTATTTTTCCATCTTGAGCTTGTTAACTTACTATGAATTGCATTTCCCACTGTTAGCTGGTGTTAAATTCTGAATGAGAAGAATTATAATATAATAGTATCTCGTTCAGAGTTTCACATAATCTGCCATTCCCAAGGCCAATTTTGTACATCAGAATAAATGTTAAAATATTAGCTACTGTTGTGTGTCACTATTTTGTAAAATATATCGTAATATATTTGTAAAAACTTGTACTTGTTAGTTGTATTAATCATGCTAATTCTTAGTATTGGGTATGCATACATTGTGAACTAAACACGGGAACTTGGAACTTAATCCGATTATATGAATTACTGCCTGAGGCAAGACACGTGTGCTAGAAAACGAGTCATATATGAAGTAATTGAAATTTTCACTAGAGTCCTTCTCTTAGAGTAACGGCCGTCGATACTGTAATCTCCAGAACGTTTCACTTGTTTTTGAGCGTGTGTTAAGGAAAGTTGATTTTGCTGAGTGTTAGTGACAGTGATAAGATTTTTTGAGTTTTATGTAAATGAGTAGTTAGTACAGTGTTTCAACCTCCATTAATTACTAAATAATACCATACTAATAATAATATTTGATTGTAGGCTTTAAAACAATTTTGATATTCAAATAGATTACAATGTCCGATAAAAGAAAAAACTATCAGATGCAGAATATCGCAAACGGAAACTGGAAAAAGAACGTGATATTCAAAAACATAGCGGGACATTACTTAAATATCTAAAAACTGAATCAGCTGATGTAGGGCAGGGGGAAATAAGTAAATGTACCGAAACCAATGATTCTGAGCTCATGGCGAGTACTTCTAACTCGGATCCCAGTAACATAGACATTGCAAGGAATCTCGAAAATGAGACTGACATGACAATTTCCGAATCTAGAGATTTAAGTGATGAACTTGATAGGTACACTGATCCAGCTAGATGGAATCCTTCTTTAAGCGATGCCGAAAGACTGGAAATCGTAAAAAAGGGCCCGCCAGAGAAACCAAACAGTGATTTCATTTTTCCGCGCAGCTCTAATGGTAGGAAATTTTCATTCAATTTTTACACCAGAGAACTAAGCAATGGAGAACATGTTAATCGATCATGGTTAGTGTATTCAAAAGAAAAAGATTCTGTATCTTGTTTTCCTGTAATAATGTCATTCACTACTGATGGGTATAATGATTGGGGTCATTTGTATGTGTATCTTAATGAACACGAGAAATCCAAAAACCATTTGGAGTCCCATAAAAAGTGGATTGAATTATCGTCCAGGCTTAAATTAGAAAAGACAATTGATTCAATGCAGCAAAAGTTATTAAATTCAGAAATTCGGCACTGGAGGAGCATAATAGAACGCCTAATTGCTGTTGTCCAGTTCTTGGGTCAACAATGCTTACCATTTCGTGGAACATCTGATATTTTATATGACCCTAATAATGGAAATTTTTTACAGCTTGTTGAACTGATTGCCAGATTTGACTGTGCTATGTCTGAACATTTAATGAGAGTAGCTTGTGGTTCCGCCCAACATTATCTTGGGAAAAATATTCAAAATGAATTGATTGCTCTCCTCTCTGGAACCATAAAAAAAAATAATTTCTATGGTCGAGAAAGCTAAATATTACAGCATAGTTGCAGACTGTACTCCCGATGTAAGCCACATTGAACAATTAACATTAATTGTAAGATTTGTTAATACGGATCCAACTGATATCATGATATCATTTTCTTGGTTTCATTCTTGTGGAAGCTCATACAGGCTCAGCGTTAACCGAATGTATCGTAAGAAAATTATCAGACATGAATATTCCAATCGCAAACATGCGTAGCCAGGGTTATGACAATGGATCGAACATGAAAGGAAAGCATTCAGGAGTTCAACAACGCATTAGGGACTCGAACCCAAGAGCTTTTTATATCCCTTGCTGTTCTCATTCTCTCAACTTGGTGGTCAATGATGTCGCAATGTCATCTAGAGAAGGGATTTCATTTTTTGAAACGGTTCAGAAATTGTATGTGTTTTTCTCAGCGTCAACGCTGCGTTGGGGAATCCTTAAGACACATATTACAACTCTAACGCCCAAGCCATTAAGTACAACTCGCTGGGAATCTAGAATCGACGCTATTCGTCCTTTAAGATACTATATTGAGGAGTTTTATTATGCAGTGATAGAAATTGCTGATGATGAGTCAGTAGACAAAATGGCGAGACACGAAGCTGTATCCCTTGCTCTGAAACTTAGAGACTTTCAATTTTTATGTTGTCTGGTTATATGGCACTATGTTTTAAATGAAATTAATGTTGCAAGTAAACTGCTGCAAAGCATTAAGATGGAATTGTCTAGCACCATAACAACATTGGGTAATGTTCTCAAAAGTCTTAAGAATCTCAGAAATGATAAATCATTTCAAAATTTTCTTGTCGATGCTACAACATTACCTGAGAAAGTCGAAGCTGATGCTGATTTGAAACCAACATTCGAAAGTACCAGATTGCGTCAGCAGAAAAAGCAGAATGCTTATGAAGCAAGAGATTAACCTATTTTAGATCCCAAAACAAAATTCAAAGTTGAGTTTTTCTTTTTTATTATTGATGTTGCAACTAATTCTATCGAAGAAAGGTTCGAGCAATTGGAACATCACAGTTCACATTTTTCATTTTTATATAACATCACTAAATTAAAATCTGAGACGACAAATGAGCTCTTAGACAATTGTAAAAACCTAGAAGCCGTTTTAACACATGAAGAAAATAGAGACATCGATGCAAATGAGCCATGTTATGAACTGAAAGTAGTGTCCAAATTAGTACCAGAAAATACGCCGCCAATTGAAGTTTTTCGTTTTATTGTTGAAAATAACTCTGCTCCGAATGTCGCTGTCGCTCTAAGAATATTACTGACATTGCCTGTGACGGTTGCAAGTGGTGAGCGTCATTTCTCAAAACTGAATCTTATTAAAACTTTCGCTCAACAGTGGCCGAAACAAGATTGGAAGGACTTGCCATGATTTCAATTTAACATGAAATCGGTCAGAAATTAGACTATGCAGACCTAATTTCTGATTTTGCAAATAGGAAAGCAAGAAAAATGTATTTTTAATCAGTAGATACTAAAAACAATATAAATTCTAATCAAAATAATGTGAAAATAGTGCTAAAACTATAACGTGTACATTCTATAGTTAAGTGTAACTCAACAATTCACCATTGTACAAGTGAAGATCATTCCATATATGTAAGTAATAAATTATTCCTACATTTCATTTAATTGTCAATTGATGAAGTCGATGGTTTATTTTATGAATATGCAGTATTTTAATCCCTTTATCAGTGCATTATTATTAATGGTATTATATTTAAAATTAATGCTCATGAAGCTAATGTTGAACATAATGGTTTTCAAAATTCCAAAATTAATTTGATGTTGGTGCTGGGGCGGCAAGTAATGGATTGCACGAGGCGACAACAATTCTAGAGCCGGCCCTGTCAGTGTGAGACGAAGTTCTGTGTTTTTCCACCGCTGTAGAGCATCTTTGTAAAAATGAGGTAGTTTAGGAGGAGATGGTGCAGGTCTGGGCATTCGGAAGGTTGTGGGAAGTGTAAGTCCTCTGGTGGATGATTTCGTGATGTAATCGAAGTTGGTTACATAAGTGTGATTGCATTGAAGTGTCTTTAGGAGGAGGATTATCCTGAAGGATCTAATCTTGTTTTCAAGGGAAATCAGGCCTTGACCTCCCTTGATGAGCGGCTTACAGAGTTGAGTGTATGTTGTCCAGTGAGTTTTGTTCCAGAGGAAACGTTTGATCTCCTTTTGAATGTGGTAGAGAAATTCTTCAGGAGGTGTGAGTACTTTGAGGGTATGCCATAAGACACTTGCAGCCATCTGGTTAACTATTAGTACTCTTCCTCTAAGTGAAGACATGGAACGAACACTGATCCATTTACTAGCACCTGTTTAAAACGGTTGTGCAGCTGTGTCCAGATCAGTGTGTTATATATTTTGGTGTTGCCAAGGTGCACACCGAAGTATCTTTGTCCTCCGCTTAAACAGGTACATTCGATCGGAATATCATTTCTAGACTTCCATCTGCCAGACCACAAGAGCCCGTGGTTTTTGCTGAATTTAATTTGGCCCCTGAGGCTTGTGCTTCAGTCTGTGTGCTTCCTCGGTTACTGTCATTTCTTCTTCATTTCGGATTATTACAGTGACGTCATCGGCATATGCTGATAGAGTAATTTTTTGATGTGACTTTATTATGCTGATTCGTTTGGAGATGATGGTGTCGTGTACTCTTTTTAAGAAGGGTTCTATGGCCACTGTATATAATTGACTGGATAGTGGACATCCTTGCTTGATCCTTCGAGAGTATGACAAAGTGCGAGTGAGCCTGTTGTTGATTTTTAAACAGAAGTGTGCATCTCTGTAAAGCAATCGCACTGTTTCAATGATGAGAGGACCATAGCCAAATGCCTTTAGAACTTCATCAAAGTATTCGTGCTTAATCAGGAGAAGGCCTGTCGAAAGCCTTCTCCTGATTAAGGCTGACGAGTGCTAGGTTTTCATGTCGGCTGTTTGCGATGTGGATGAGATCTGTTATTAAATGAAGGTTATCATGTACTGATCTTCCTGGGACAGAGTACGGTTGATATTAGTCCATAATTTCAGACAGTGTTGGCTTTATTAGGTTTGCTATAATTTTGGAAATGATTTTGCAATCGGTATTAATTAGGGAGATTGGACGCCAGTTTCAGATATCCGTGTGGTCTCCTTTTGGTATCATTCGTGCTACTGAGGTCGTGCCGGATTGTGGGAGCCCATTGAGGTACGCTTCTTGCAGTGTTTTGAGGAGAAATGGTCCGAGTTGATTCCAGCAGAAGACTAGGAAAAACTCTGACGTGAGGCCATTAAGGACTGGGGATTTGTTCTTTGACAATGATATGCATGCAGTTTTCAGTTCATCGCGCGTGATTTGGGTTTCTACGTGATTCCGAGTGGTTCTCTGTGGCAGAGATTCTTTTTTTGTTTCTTCAGTATTTCGTGAATGACAAGATGGGATGTTCCTGTAGAGCTGTATGCATTCTTCTAGTATTGTAGGATTTCCGAAGTGATTTTATTTGGATATTCTGTGATGCTGTCATCTTGGAGTCTTGATAGCAGAAATGAAGTTTGCTGCCTGGCATTTTTTTCTTCCAAACAGAAAAAATATTTTGTGGGGGCATCTGAAAGATTTATTTGTGTATACCGAGATCTAAGTAGGGCACCTTTTGCAGATAATTCTGAGTGTGTTTGCTTAGTTGGAAGGCTGAATGATATTCAGGACTTTCTTCTGGGAGATACTTGAACTGTTCTTCAAGTTGTCGGATTCTGATGTTCCTCCGTTGATTTTTCTGGTGAGTGTAGATCTGCGTAAAGGGTTTTATTTGTGATTTTAGGTGGACCACCATGTTTTCATTGGTTCTGTATCTACTTCCCAGTGAGTGAAGTTAGTTATTAAAGCCTGAATGTCTATTATGTAATCTGGATCTTTCAGCAGGATGTTGTTGAAGATCCAATAGGCACTTCCTGATTTGAATGCTTCCAAAGATAATGAAAGTTGCAGCTTGACGAAGCAATGATCTGAGATGTAGGAAGAAATGTGTGAGATGTTTCTAACTAGAGGAAAGGTCTGTTTGGAAATGTAGTATATGTCCAGTCGAGCTTAGTAGAGTGGCCTATTAGTCGCTGTGATTGCTGACCTTCATGTGAAGGATTTCTTATCTGGATGTTCTGATCTTCTTATCTTACATAAAAAGTTTTTCTAAGTCTTTCACCAGTAAACTCAATGAAATTGACCCACTCTATTTCAGACATTCAAAATATTGTGTTAGGGACCACTAGATGGCAGCACTTAGCCGTTTCTTCACTAGATGCTGTTAGATCCTGAATGCAGAGCTTTACAAGTAAATTCTTTATTCAGGATGTAACATGACAAACTACTACTTATTAAGGAGATATCTGCACATCAGCTAATAATTATAAAGTGTTGTTTTATGTTTTGTAATAATGTGTAGTCCATGTGTGCGATATAGTGAGAGTTATTGTTAGGATATTTGTAATTCCCAAGTAAGCTGTCTAGTACCTTGCGAAATTCTGAGAAAAGTTTATAATAGTAATCCGGAATAATCGCGTATAATCGGTACGAGTCGAGCATAGCGATGGAGGTTATACCCACGCGGAAATATGACGTCAGAGCGCCTTCCTAGAATAATGTAACCGGACAGGTTAGCGAGAGTGTAGGATCACCCAAGGGGCATGAACGATGGGGTTCGTTGGTGAAAACCGCATTGAATAGAGGGCGCCCGAATAGGGCGAATAAAAGACGAAGCACGCCGTTTTAGGGGCCTTTTGACCTTTTGATCTTGGAGTGCCGGATTCGAGTTTTAGGGGGAGTTTGTCGGAGGATTCGAGAGAGCGGCGAGTTGACTACGGGAATGACGGACGGCAGGTTCTTTTCTTGAGAATGCTCGAAGATTTTCAAGCAGAGCTGATCGCGATATGACGGCCCATGTGGAATCGAGCCTTAGCAGAATGTCCCATTGGAGAAAGTTTCCTGCGGAGCGCTAGACAGCACCCAGCAGTCGGAAACGATTAGAAGAAAAAGCGTAGTACATCGCCAGGCGCAAAGACAGCCGAAGAATATGCAGTACGGTAATCTAGGCCTACATGAGATGGCGGCATGAAATCTGAAAGGATCCGGTAATGTAAGAGTTTTCGTTCTACGTTAAAATTCGTTTAGAAGAACAAGAAATTTGTGTGCGTTGTAACTAAAGGACACTAGTAGAGAACGTTTAGCGAGAATTTGACTGAATTGATTAAGCCCTTGTAGGAGTTGTTAAATAGGCAGTAATTTGTGAATGACTAGACTTGCTTAGATGAAATTTAGAATTAAGGTAATCATTGATAGCGTATTAATGAAAGTGTTCAATGCGTATTCTGTGAGTAACTTGTGAAGGGAATTATATAGTAGTAGTACTTTGCTTAAAGCTAATCTTATCCTTTCATAATCGAAGGATTTAGCATACTCTGATTCATTGTGCTTTAGTATAACCCTTAGCTTAGAGTGAATTTTGATCCATTGAGTATTTAAACTTAAATAACTGTAAATGTTTTATGTTTTTCCAATAAACATGTTTTGTACCTTATACCTGAGTTATGCCTGATTACGAATTCAAACCACCACTTATGAAATTGAATCTTTTGGCGGGAAGGAATTTAGATATAATTGTTTAAGTGAGATTCGGTCTACGACTGCTAATTGAATCTGCACAGCGCTAGCGTGAGATAAATTATTGTGTGTATCCTTTTAAGTTTTGAGTTATTTCCCTGAACAAGAGTCTCTTCTGTTATAGGATATTGGCTGGCGCAGCAAAGATATAAATTTTGCCACTATCCGAAGAGGAAACAAATCTGAATTAGTATTTTAGGAGCACGACAATAGATTGGAAGGAGAGTTATTATAGAGGTAGCATAAGATATAACATAGAGAGATAGCGTCATAACAATAGAGTAGCCGGTAGGACTTTGATTGTACACAGTTTTGAGTAAGCAAAAGGATAGATTCTAGAGACAGAAAATTAACGTATAATGAGATTGAACTTACGACTTACGAAATAACATTATATGAAAGTAAGGATATAACAATAACACAGCCGATGAATTACAGGATGTAACAATGCCGCTTAAAATTATTTATAGTCTTGGCCCAGCTATCTCTGATTTGCTACCGGTGCAGACTGAACTTCCCCCTCACTTAAGAAGGGCTAAACCTACTTCCTATAAGGGAATAAAATCCGTTATCTGATTTTCTATGAAGGAAAAGGAAAGAAAGGAAACGGAGTTTGGAAAATGTCGTTTTTTGCAGAAAATGTGTTTGCCACTTCCATCATTTCTTCAAGATATTTTTGATGAAATAAAAACCGAAATGTGTGTTGGAAAGACATATACAATTACACTTTTATCCCATCCACTGACAATAATTTTCAACTATTACTTACAAGACATTGAAGGTGTCTTTCATAGGGGACCCTTTCTGGAAAACGACTCCCATCATTGCAACGTAGAACTGATCCTTTGCTCTCAGCAGCTTGTGGCGTTGCCTGAGATGTGCCGTTTTCACTTCTAAAGCGAAACCGTTTCCGATAGCAGCAAATTTGGTCTCCAAGAGAAGTTGCATCATCACCTCTTTGCTCGCGTAGATATTTTGCGGCGTATTCTTCATCGATTGAAACAAGGTGCGTCGCACTCCACTAGTGGCCTCCTGCAATCCAAATTATGGAAGGTAATTGTGGAATAAAACATTTATGTTGCATATTTCTGAAATCGAAGCGAACACAAACACACATTACCTTAAACGCACTGTGGGCAGCGGTTCCACTAGCAACCCCGCAGGTGAACAGACCCTTCGCCACAGCACGATAGAGTTTGTTCACCGTATCAACGGTGGGTTCTCTCTCTGGAACCAAAATGTAAGACAGCACCGCTCCGCTATAACTGCAGGCAACTACGACAGCCGAAAAATTCCAGAAGGCGCAGAAAATCTTCATGAAGGTAGACTGCAAGATGGACGAACTTGTTCCTAAAAAGTAATAACAAAGAATGCAGTAAATCCAATTAGAATCTCTTACATTTACGTCAGTTTTCAGGATTTCCTAAATGATCATTTCGCGAAGTCTTCAAAAGCTTTACTTGACTCTTGATTTAGACGAATTGTCCAGTCTACCTTTGGAGCAATTTTTAGGACAATCGCGCCATACCAGGTAGAATGCGGCTATCCTGGTTAGGATAATTGAATCTTTTAGGCAGTAGCAGATCAAATACAGGAGATAAAATACTTCACAAACGAACAAAATTGCGGAACTTATCTTAAAATAAATACACCTTACAAATTAAGAATCATACAAGCTTAGGCACCAACCTCAGACCACACAGAGTGAGAAACGTATTCTATGAAGAAATCGACCATTACTGAAGTGCCACGTTACATTCCTTACAATCGTGATGGGAGAGGTGAATGGTAAAGTAGTGGAAGGATTTGCTGGAAGCAGAAGGCTTGATGCAATGAATACTTTCTTCAAAAGATTAAAGAACACGGCGAAGTTCGAATGGAGAGGTGTTTAATGAATTAGATTATATTTCAACAAACAGAGAGAGAGAGAGAGAGAGATTCAGAGAGAGATTGTAAGAGAGAGAAATTGAGAGAGAGTTAGAGAGAGAGAGAAATTGAGAGAGAGAGATTTAGAGAGAGATTTAGAAAGAGAGATTGCAAGAGAGAGATTGAGAGAGATATTGAAAGAGAGAGATTTAGAGAGAGAGATTGAGAGTGGGTGAGTTAGAGTTGCCGAAAAATGTCAGAAGACGCAGAAAATCTTCATGAAGTTCGGCTGCAAGATGGACGAACTTGCTCCTAAAAATTAATAACGAAGAATGCAGTAAATCCAATTAGAATCTCTTATATTTACGACAGTGTTTAAGATGTTCGAAAGGATCATTTCGCGATGTCTTCAAAGGATTGACTCGACTCCTGATTTTCACGAATTTGTTTAGTCTACCTTTTGGAGCTCTTGTTAGGACAATAGAAACGTCATACTAGAAAGAATGCAGCTATCCTTGTTAGGATAACTGAATATTTTATTGAGCAGCCAATTCCTTCCAAGATTCCTGGGAGGAATTGACTGTTCCATAAAAGATGAAATACAGGAGATAAAATACGTCTCAAACAAACATAATTGCAGATCGTATCTTAAAATAAATACATCTTACAAATTTAGAATCATACAAGCTTAGGAACCAACCTCAGACCTCACAGAGTGAGAAATATGTATTGTATGAAGAAATCGACCATTAATAAAGAGCCATGTTACATTCCTTACAATCGTGATGGGATAGATGAATGGTACAATAGTGAGAGGATTTGCAGGAAGTAGAAAGCTTGTTGTAGTGAATACTTTCTTCAAAAGATTAAAGAACACAGCGAAATTCGAATGGAGAGGTGTTTAATGAATTAGATTATATTTTAACTCCTGCCATATCCACCTTTGTTTGGCTTCTCTGTCTGTAGGACTGTTTGATCCACTACTCTCTTGATCTACTTTGTTGTTTCCCTCCAGTTCCTTTTCTATAGTGGATCATATTTCTTCCTCGCGCACTTTCTTATATACTTTTTCCGCGTTCCTCGCTCAGTGTCCTTTCTAACTCTCTGACTCTGCAAGCGTCCTTCCCTGGTCTGTTGAGATTCAACTTGGTCTTGCCAGTCGGTAAGCTGTGACCCAATTCCCTGTCCACTCCTTGCAATGTTCGACAGTGCTGAACTGATTTAGTTGCTTAGAAGTTACTTCGTTAGTTATTTAGAAAAGCTTTATTTATTTCAGTAGTACTTTGAAGCAACCCCACCACAACTGAAAAACCCACTCAAACTTATCTAATTAAGTCATTTAATCCATCCAACTATTTTTTCGCGTACATGCAGACAGTCTAGTAGCTTTTAAGCAATTAACTGATTTCTCATTTACGTTTCGCTAGTTTTATTATTTTTTAAAGTTTATGTTGTATTTTAAGTTTAATACATCCATGCAAATTAAAGCGTTTAAAACACAATCATTGTAGCTACGCACAATCTTAAATCCGATACTTGATCTATTTTCTTACCTTGATTCACAAAAGATCCAAAGAGATACCACATGATGGTTGATGCAGAGGGAAATTTAGAGTTGAACGCCCGTTTGATGAAACAGCCAATTCGGGTGAGAACAAACGCTCCAAGGAACACCGAAATTATAAGGCCAATCCATACCTACGAGGGAAGGAAGAAAGGAAAGTGAAAATGAAAAGCTGTTCAACCATCACTGTGAAGTGAAGGCACCGCTTTGAAATTCAGTTAAGACATTTCAGAAAAAAAGCCATGTTAATGGCAGAATCGTTCAAGTTTGTTAAATAAATAAAAACCAAATGAAATCTTTTAAAAATGATTATTAATGTTCAAAAACGGAAGTTCCATGTTGCCAAATAACAACAACATTGTTACGTATCATTTGATAACTGTAGATGTTATGAAATGATACCAATGAAGGAAGTTGCTACTACCGTTGTGGAGCAGGCGATGATTAACAGCACTGTGGTTTCTGCAGTGCATCTGCTGTATCAAGACACAAGGATGTGCCTTACCCAACTGTCCCTCTCTTTCTCTCGCACGCACACGCACGCACACGCACGCACGCACGCACGCACGCACACACACACACACACACACACACACACACACACACACACACACACACACACACACACACACACACACACACACACACGCACGCACGCACAGGACATACTAACCGCAGTGAGTGAATTAACGAACATTTTCAATAAAATGAAAAACGAAACTGGAGTATCGATAGAACTACAGACTGCTACAAGCAGTCTGTAGTTCTTACCTCAACCTGTTCAATTATACTCGCACGTCGTTAAGAACAATGCTAAAAACAAAGACAAATCTGAAAACAATCCTTGCTATAAACTAATAGTGAAACCGATAACTCAATTAAACAGCCAGGAAACTAAAAATATCATATAAGAAAAAATCGATCCAAGGAGAATCAAAATCGGAATGACAAAAATGTAAAGTAGTCATAACGGAGAAGTCTTAATTGAATCAAAAGAAAAGACCGACATAGATTTGCTTCATATAAATCACGAAAGAATGCAAAGACAGGTTAGTAGCAAATCCCAGCAAGAAATTTCTTCCAAGACTATTTATATATGACTTTCCCAGTGAAATTGATATGAACAATGCAATTGACTTAATCCGCATGCAGAATGAAGAACTCTTCAGTACCGATACAAAGCTGATACAAAAATTCATCATGACAAATAAAAAAACAAACAAGAGGAACTTAATTATTGAAGTCGATCCAAAGGTGAGGACCAAATTGCTAAAAACCGGTGTCAAAATGTTGTGGAGAATTTGCCATTGTAGCAAGATTCTATGCTATTAGAATATGTACTGACAGACTACTTAAGCGTTCTGAGGTGCTTTAACTGCAATAAATTTCACCATCATACACGAGACTGCAGGGGGAAAACCACCTGTCCATTCTGCTCAAAAGAACTTAAGTGCAGCGAGTACCCACGAATTAAGTCCGAGATGAATTGCATAAATTGCCAAGATCACAACAAGCAGGCCGAAGCCACAAACGACTGCAAACACATCGCACTAAGCAGAGACTGCCCGACATATAACTACTATAAACAGCTCAAAATTCAAAACATAGATTATGGAAAGCAATAATAGTGCTAGCAGAAACAGCACTACGTCTCGCATGCCTCCAAATAAATCTTCAATGTTCCATAAAGGCTGTAAATAAATTAACAGAACTCATAAAGAGAAAAAATATGCGACTACCATTAATACAAGAACCCTACAACACCACCAACAAAATATGCGGCTTTCCAAGTAATTTTAAAATATTTTCCCAAGGATCTGAAAGTAAGATTACTCAGCGAGGACTCGGTACAATTACGTACACAGGAATTAAAACTTTTCACACAGACATAAAACACGACCTAGAAAAAATGAGCAACATCGCGGATTTTACCGCCAACCACGCCTTAATACTTGATCCAAAAGATCAAGTATTAGGAATTGGAATAGATAGCAACACCCATTCAGTATTATGGTTTAACGAAAGCACAAACAATAGAGGGGGCAATTTTGAAGAGTTCATAGCATCAAACTCCCTACACATACCAAACGACGACTGTAACACTCCATCATTCGAAAATAGCAGAGGAAGCAGCTTCATCGACCTAACAATGCCAAACAGCGCTATTATACCCAGGGTTTCTGAATGCAAATACGAAGAAGAAGAAAGCTCTTCTGACCATCACATAATCAGATTCATTATCAGTAACAAAAATTTAACCGGAATAGACAGCAAACACCATCGCAATAGCATCAAGTACTTCGCCAATAAAACCAACCTCGAGAAATTTATCAAAGCATTAAAATGCGAATTTTCACGCCTCATCTCAGAACATAACTTTTAATGTGAACAGCGAACAACAGCTCGGGTTACACAAAAACCTAACCATCTGGGCACCAGAACAAACTTCCTTGCTTCTGCGCTTTCTTCAGGTCTGATAAATCCAGCGACCAAACACTCAGAACAACCAAGAAGCTAAACATCGATTGAAGAAAATCGGTACCGTGGTGGAACGACGAACCGACAGTCCTAAGAAAAAATGTTAACGCACTCAGAGGACTATAGCAAAGAACATACAATAACGAAGATTTAAGACAGAGCAGAAGACAGAACTACTATAAAGCCAAATACAGCTAGCAGTCCAAAATTACGAACGCGAAGACAGAATTATGGAAAAAATTTGTACAGTTTCAACCGTATCGAATCCTTGGAATTGCATGTATAAATTAGCAGCAAGCAAGATTAAGACAACACCTATACCAGGGGTTCTCAACCTTTTCCAGTCCAGTACCACTATATTTAATTCAGGGTATTAGATGTACCAGTAAGCAAATTTATTCTGGAAAAATGGGATTTGTTGGCCACAGGGGAAAAAGAAGCATTTCGCTACAATACTAGTGATTTATTTAATTATTTGTTTATTTTATTCAGATATTTATTGTAGAAATAGATACTCTTTGAACTATTCAATGGATTGTTCTGTAAAATGAGCAATTTTTAAAAATTAAAATAATAATGAGTGAATATATAAACAGATTTTGACAAACCCATGTTCCTTATAATGGGACTCCAGTTCTCAAATAAACTTGCAATCAGTACAAGCTATAAATGTAACATATTTTTAATTACAGAATTCACACTCTTGTTTCAGTGTGAAGGTTGTGCTTGTTTAGCTAAACACAGCTTCTTAATAGAAATTAAATTCTTAATTTCTATTAAGAAGCTGTGTTAAATTAAGAAATTAATAAAAGTTAAGATAAAAAGCCAAACGGCTAGTTTTCTATTAAGGATGCCTGAAAACTAGCCGTTTGGCTTTTTATCTTAACTATAAATATTTATACACCTTTATGGCATTCGTATAGTGAAGGTATGTAAGTTCTTTTCACTAAGCTTTGATATCTTCCAGGTCTACCTACTCATTGATGAGACCTCAAAAAAGGTTGAAACCGGTCTGGGTAGTGACCTTCCCTCATAATGTAATGACAGTATTACATCTCCTAGGAGCTGTGTTTTACATTGTGAGAAAATATCAAGAAATATCAAGAAAAGGTGGAGCTTGCTCCACCTTTGCTTCGAATTGCCTACGCCGATAGTTTTTCGGCATGAAACTCATAGATCGTAGTTCGCGATCTTAAGTTTCGCTTACTGGCTATAAAACAACAAGGGATTTTTATCCCCTTAATTTCTATTAAGATTACCAGAAAACTAGCCGTTTGGCTTTTTATCTTAACCAGTTTCTTAATGTCTGGTTTCAATTGACTTAATTTGAGTTTTAAATCGGGTTCAACATTCAACTTATTCCTGTTATTGTTTTTGGCATAAATGGGAGAAGAAAACCCACATTCAAAAAGGTAAGTAGTTGAAAACACCAACAGAAATTTTTCAGCTTTTTCTGAGATCATTTTGGATATTCATTTCTTCTTGCCAACCAGAAATCTGTTAAATCCATCCGCTTGATCGTTTGCCTGAGACTTCCGTCGCAGGAGAGCTCGATCCGTTCATCTTTCTCGGAAAGAGTTTTGGTTTATGGTAAGGTGTCATCAATGGAAAACGGCTCTCTGATCCAAAATTCTGAAGCCAGTTTTTCAGGGAAGTATTCCTTGAAATCTGTGATTAGACTCCCAAGATGCTTCTTTATATTCACTCCCAGTTCACTATGAAGAAGAATTTCATTCTCAGTTAAGAAAGCATCTAACAATGGAAAGGAGCACGTGTTTCCAGTATCCATTTCTTTAGCGATGAAGCCACGTTTTTTCCTAAGAGCCGCAGTTTTGTCCTGTACCAAGAATAAGGAAGTACGCGCACCCTGCAAGCTCGTGTTCAGCTGGTTGAGGCGGCAAAATAAATCTGCTAGGTAAGCCAACCTGGCAAGCCACAGTTCATCAGTGAAATAATTCAGGTCTGAGTCTGAGGATTTGTCAGAGAGACAAATCTGCCCTTCTGAACGAAGTTCAAACAGGCGGTTCAAGACATTTCCCCTCGACAGCCACCTAACTTCGGTGTGAAATAAAAGAGAATCATGTTCAGCACCCATTTCATTGCACAAAATGGAAAATAGTCGAGAATTCATAGCTCTGGACTTCATGAAATTAATTTCTTTTTATTTTTAAATTCAATGACTTTCATTCAAAACCATCTTCAGAGCGACAGGCATATTTGTTGCGGCTAAAGCCTCGCGATGAATGCTACAGTGCACAAATTTTGCTTTTGGAGCTACTTCTTTAATTTTTAAAACAACGCCACTGTGCTTCCCAACCATTGCACGTGCTCCATCAGAACAAACAGCAACACATTTATTCCATTCTTTATCATTCATTTTCATAAATTGGTCTAATTTTTAAAATGTTTCATTTGAGGTTGTTCGAGCAGGCAGTGGTTCACAAAACGAGAACTCTTCCTTCACTGTTTTCTCATCTATAAATCTTATATACGTAAGAAGATATGCCATGCCGGTAATGTCAGTAGTTTCATCCAATTGTATGTAAAAATATTTACTAGCCTGAACTTTTTCTATTAACTGCTTCTTAACATTTGAAGACAAATCTGAAATTCTTCATGATACGGTGTCATTGGACAATGGAATCATTTCAAGTTGTTTTGCTGCCTTTTCCCTCAAACGTATTCTAAACCTATCTGTAGTTGCTGGAAATATGAATGACTCTCCGATGGTGTGAGGTTCCCTTCCTTAGCTATTCTTAAACCGACTTCATAAGATGCCTTCGTGTTAAATCCTGAAAATGAGGATATTTGTTTTTTCCTTGCTGGCAAATCGGACAGTTTTCTCTGGAAATATTCCAAAGGTTTGTGTTTTAAATCGCCATGATTGGTTTCAAAATGACGTTTAAGAAGGGAAGGTTCATCGAATGTTTTGATAGCGTTGCATAACAAATCACACACTGGGGAACAGGTGCGGTTTATTCCCCAATATACGTGAAACCATATGATAAATAACTAAGATTTTATTTACGTTGTGCTGTACGGGGCTTTTTGTTGCATTCTTGTAGAACGATGTCCTCCGTCGGTTGGTTAGGATTCGAAGTATTGGCTTCTGGCAGAGAAGAATTGTTTTCCCCGCTTACACTCATTCCTCCCTTCGATCTTTTTGAGGAGGACCCGCTCGTTAACCACTTATGTATGTTCCGGTTTCTATCCTCTGGAACAAACCACATATAAATATGACAATTTCACAAATTAAATCTCACAATCAAAGACAATAATCTAACGCCACCTACTACTTTCTTAACTGTAACTGCTGCTTGCGGCTCAACAAACGACAACAGACAAACTGTTTCCCATTGTTGTCCGATCAAGTACGAGTTACTTTCTGTCATTGTCATTTGATTAATACTTATTAAATTCAAATTGAACTTCCGTATATTGTTATACAAAAGTTTTTAATGATAATGTAAAATCTAATTGTTTTCATTTAGTTGCATGAAATATTTTAAGTAGAACTGTTAAATATTTGTGCATACATTTTAAATTCTCAACTCATGTTTCGAGTAACAAAATATGTTAATTTACACTTTTATTTTATACTCTGTTTTCGTACCACCCGACAGTGGCTCACGTAACCCCTCACGTATGGTACGTCAGTGGCGCACTCAGGATTTAATCTTGGAGGGGGCCGAGCGCTCAGGATTTAACCTTGGGGGGGGGAGAGTTGAGTAGACGTTTTGCGAATACACACACATCGCATACGACCTCTATAACTGAGCATCTGCAGTGATCGCTAATTCATAAGTAGCCCACAACATAAATTAAAAAAAAAATGAATTTTAATCAGGAAAAGATTTTTGGAAATTTTTCTAGTGTTTTTTCCTTTTCTTTGGGGGGTGCCCGGGACCCTTGCCCCCCCCCCCCCCCCCTCTGGGTGCGCCACTGGTACGCGTACCATAGGTTGAGACTCCCTGATCTATACTATCAATACTATCAACTATCAAGAAAACAGACGGCAGCTACAATAAAAACTTAGCAGAAACGGCAGTTATTTTCGACGAATCAACAGATGAAGAAATCCACAAAACTTACAGAAAAAACATATATAGACTTTGCTGACGACGACACATTTGCAACTAATGAAATCGATTTGCAACATTAAGATCAATGGATCCAAGAAAAACTCCTGGAGAAGACGGAATAAGCAGCGACATACTCCTAACAGCGTTTCTCGAATTCCCCGAATTCATAACAGTTTACAACAAATGCCTAAAAAGAGGAAGATTTCCTTCAATATGGAAACACTCAAAAATTATACCCATAATCAAACCAGGAAAAGAAACATCCGGCGAAATTAACAAATTCAGACCAATCAGTCTCCTAAACGTTGCCGGTAAGGTACTAGAAAAACTTCTAATAAACCGAATAATGCACTATGGCTACTCTAGAAACCTATTAAGCAGCAATCAATACGCATTTAGACCTCAATCCAGCACAGGAGGCGCAATTATGGAGGTAAACGTGTTCAGAAGACAGTCTACAACAAAAAAAATGACGTACTACTGATCTCACTCGATGTGCAAAGAGTCTTCGATGCTGCGTGGTGGCCAGCCGTAATAAATCAGTTAATAGATTTAAAATGCCAGAAAAACTTAATCTACCTTACAAAAAATATTTTACAGACAGAAGAGCAATCATGACATTAAAAACCACAACTGTAACGAACAAAGGTCAAACGAGGCTGTCCGCGAGGTTCCTGCTGGGAGCCAGCTTTCTGGAACATCAGCACGACTTGTTTTTACGACTCCCTGTCACTACTGAAACAAAGGCCTTCGCCGATGATAATGATTCGTGGACGCGACGGCTTACAGTTAGAAGGAACGGCCAACGAAAAACTCTTTAAAATTGCAGAGTGGCACGCGAGAAGAAAGTTATATTCAATAGCAGCAAGTATAAAGTGCTTCATATCTCACGTAAAAAATCAAAACAACCTGTTACAGTCTTCCTAAACGGAGAGGCTCTCGAGGTACCCGTGAGCCAAAAGGCGTAATAATAGATGAAAGTTTTATCTTCAACAAGCACATCTCATATGTTGTCAAAAAAAGCTTACAAATAGTAAACCTTCTAAGTCGGCAAGGATTATGTGGGAATTAGGCCAACGAGCGCTGAAAACAATATATACAGGAATATATACTACCACTGATATCTTATGCTGCACCTGCCTGTCACTAAAATCAAAGATAAACCGACAAAAGTTAACAGAGCTCCACGCCTTATAGCCACACGCATAAATAAAGGACTCAGGAGAATATCTTTCGAGGCAGCTTGCGTTATTGCAGCTCTAACACCGATGTCCCTGAAAATACAAGAATTATCTATTACATATGACGTCAGTTCCGGAAGTATAATGAAGGTTGCAACATCGATCCAAATTGCTACGAACGTCCGCTTCACTACAGTAAGCGGCCTCACTCAGCAAAGAAAACAAATATTAAGGAGAAGGAAAGTGAGGAATTCCAAATATGCACTGACGGAAGCAAAACCGAAGGGAACGTCGGTTGTTCTTTCACTGCAAACAACAGACAGTCCATTATACAAGAAAGCTGCTCTAGACTGCATCCTCTCTGTTCCAATAACCAAGCAGAACAACTTGCTATAGTTCAATCACTTACATATCTCCAGGAATTAGAAGTCTACACGTCTCATCAAAAGACAGCAACAAATTACAGTGCCAGTAGAAGCACTATAAGCAGTAGAACAGACAAGAAATCTAGCTCGAAATCTCACTCAAGAGTGATCAGAAATAAAGTTCTGCTGGGTGAACACCATACAGGAATAGCAGGAAACGAGAAAGCGGATCAGTTGGCTAAAGAAGCAGCAAGAAACGAACGGCTGGGAACAAGTTACCAAAAGTACTCGAAATATGCTATAAAAACACTTGCAGAAGAGAAAAGCCTAGATATGTAGGAAGCAGAATGGAAAACATCAAAAAACGGACCAACAACAAAAGAATTCTTGCCAAGCATCAGAAGCAGACTCTGACTGAAAAAACACGCTATTTCTCCAAGTTTAACCACGCTAGTAACGGGACATGGAAAACTATGACACTACCTTCACAGATTCCATATCTTGGAATCACCATCATGCATTTGCAGTCCACACCTTCAACAGACTGTTGACCACATACCTTATGACTGTCAGCTATTGGACTTCATCCGGATGCCCCTAATACAACACGTCATCACTTCCGGAGACAAGTGTCCAGTGTTAAGATAGAGACTTATCGAAAAGTATGATATAGAATTAATTAAATCTGCCAATAAGATCAACTTCCAGTCCTTGTAATCTACCATAATTACTGATATTGTGTGAGTTATATAGTGTTGATATATGTATATATATAAATGTAAATATGAAAATTGATACAGAAATATAAATAGAAATGTTAATCAGTACTTGTAAGCTGCACGTAATATAAGCATTGTATGCAATGGAGCATGAAGGAATAAATCACACACACACACACACAATTTTTTTTTTCTCTTGCAAAAATAATTACTTACTCTTTCTTGAAATGGTCGTAAATACACGAAAGTTTTAGACCTAAATCCAGGCTGGCGCACAAAGAAGGTCACAGGTTCATACTGATAAGGATAGGAGAAGTCTACAACCACACTTCTCGACTCTGTGATGGTGAAGGATTCCAGTCCAACATCGGCCTCCTGTAAGACAGTAACGTATTTTGCTAACTGGTACTGCTATCTAATGCCTTTTGTTTCTTAAAAAGTCCTTATGTACTTCTTAAATAGAAGACAAAATGCTCTCCTGATTTAAATCATATCATGAACGAAAAAGCGTGCACAAATCTAGCTAAACATCTCCATTTGTGGATTGGCATGTGCCCGAAAGCATTCTACGCCGCAGATACTCTCTTCGATATATGTTAAATATGAGACATATGCCTCATATTTATTCTCATTAATATATGAGACATATGTCTCACCGACAGATGTTAAATATGCCGACAAACGTATTTGGACATCTAGTTGTGGTAAAAGTGCATTTCAATTGCATTTCTGGTCCCACTCGCTACCAGAAATATTTTAATCACATTTCTAGTACTGAGCGGACTCTCTTTGGCCTGAATGAATGCAGCAACTACCCTTCGGGAGCTGCTTTCAACCAATAACTGGAACTTCTCAACAGGAATATTTTTCCATTCTTCGCTCAAAGCTCTTCACCCTTCTCTCCCCAGCTGATGATGATCGTTGTGGTGTGGAGCAATTTTGGCCTTCTAATTGGTCTCAAAGATATTCGATGGGGTCGAGGTCTGAACTCTGAACTGGCCGGTCTAACACTTCGTTGCTTTGCGGAAACCATCGCACTCACAGTGCAGTGCGGCATGTATCATTGTGCAGAAACATGCAAAGGTCACTGCGGAAGTGTCGGAAGCAGGAAGTTGTCAAGGATCTTGAGGTAGCAATCACCCCGAGTGCATCATTCCAGACAGTTGGAATGTCTTGCCGGAACCTTTCTCGCGTAATAGTGTGATTCGTCGCTCCAATGACCCTTTCCCAAATCATCTACGGTGCAGGAACGGTGAGAAAGACGTCACTGCTTGGAGTTGGGTGGGGAATGATGTGTGGCTCTTCCGCAGCAGCTCTGCCGTAGTAGCATAGGGTATGGAACTCTCTGCGGAGAGTTCTAGTGCCGAGAGATGTCCTGGCAGCCTTTTCCACGTTGAATGCGAGGTCCGCCGCTGATGGCGTGCTGGATGCTAGAACATTTCGAGAGAGACCTCTGGTCTCGGTCAGTGAGTTCCATTTACGAATGACACAAGCAACGGTGGATTTCGGTATACTGAGACGGGTAGCAATGTCACGACAGAAAGACCACTGATTTGACGCCCAACTACCATCCCGCGTTGGAAGTCTGTCAGTTCGGCTTAATGTGGCATCTTGACATCCTCTATAGTGGAAAACGTGCAGCACATCCCACGTTTCATTACCGTGATCACGCAGACTCCCCCCTGAATATTTGCATGAGTTAGGAACCGAAATTTGCATTGCACGTAAGTTGTCGAAATATTTTTGTCAGCATAATGCAGAAGTTATTTAAATAAATGGTTCTAGCAAAATTCAGCGTGATCATGTGTTTTGTTAGAAGCTATTATTTTCGTTGTAAATGCAAATACAAATATCATCGGCAGTGGCTGCCGATGAAATTTGTAAAATTTGCACTAGTCTGGTAGCAATATGCAGGGGATTCTGCCAAAACTAGTTGCAAAAGGATGAAGAACAGTCAAGGGTTTGTGTTAAATACGAGAGCATTTAAACTTTAAATGAGTTTTTTAAAATCTCGATTTTTTAGATTCTAGCTGCGAGTAATCTAAAAGTTTGAATATGATTATTCAGAAATTCTTCGGATCTGTGGCCGAAATTGATTTTCAAAATGTACAGTATTTTATTTCTATTTTATATTATTTCATTTATACATGAACAAGGCATATATTTGAACGTTGCATGTAAGTTTATCTTTATTCATTATGTTCAAGGTTTTCATTCATTCAACGCCAGAATTCCGAAGACTATTCTATAATTTGAGGCAGTTTATTCAGTATTTAAGCCTTGTTTCTCAGCTTCCTTGTATGAGTCGACTTGCATTATTTCTAGTGATGGTCGGGTTCATGAGAAGCATTTTCACTTCTAACGTTGCAGTTTAAATCCTCGTTCGAAAATATATTCATTTGTTTGCGCAATAATCTTTAACAGCGCCAAGTTATAAATATTTCGTCGGGAAGGGTGAAGCAGGACAATACCTTTCTGCTGATCATGCCAATCATTCCAGTAATATTTCCGTTCTTCGAGGGATTTCCCCATGTTTGATCCGCGGGAGTCACAATCCTGTATCTGTATTGGAAGGAAACGATTTATTTTAAGTCTAACCAGAACTAATTTGCATTAAACATAT